>NC_062217.1:79967348-80044535 GCF_902686445.1 Sciurus carolinensis
ACAGTATGTATTGTGCCAGAGCCTGCAGAATGAATTTCTTTGTAGATCTTGCCAAAGAGGAGTCACTTTAGTGGTACAAGTGTTGTAGAGATTGGAGTGTCTGGGATCCACCCTCTGTGGTCACTCCTCCAATCTTGTTAATAATGTGCTCTCTCAAAGGGTAGGGAGTCCCCCAGGCTGAGGGTACTCATGGGTTTAGTTTCCACAAGTGTTGAGTCATCTCTTTCTTCTTTTCTAGGAGACAAGTGTCCAGAAACGTAATTTTGTGCCCTTCTCTCCATACCTACATGGGATCATGTCAGCTGGGGTCCTATTCTTCAAATTGAAATATCTGCCAAGATTTCATGGGAAGTAGTATTTGACTGACTAAGATTTAAGCCCTAGATCTCAAAATATTGTAGTATTGTTTAGACTCTAAAATGGTGATCAAAATGATTAACTGTATGTATGCAGAAGTTTGGCCAAGGTAGAAGAGCCAATAGATCTGTGAGAAGTTACCAGGTGGTCTTAGGCAGTAGAACAATGAGATTAAACTAAGCTTAAGGTATAGTAGAGGCTGGTGGAGATGAAAAAATTATAAAGGAAGGCATAAGACTTGTGCACAATCCACCCTTCTTTGTCATTGCTGTAGGTGTGACACTTGGTACTTTATTTATGGCAACCCTATCTACATTTTACATCTAGAATATATTGACAAATCTCTAGACACATATGTCCTGCCAAAATTGAGTCAAGGGAACATAGGGAATCTAAACAGACCAATAACTAGGATGTGATAGAAACAGTAATGAAAATTCATCCAACAAAGAAAAGCCCAGTACTAAACTGATTCTCAGCTAAATTCTATCAGACATTGAAGGAAGAACTAATGTCATTGCTCCTCAACGTACCTGTGTTTTTGCATTTAAAATGACAGATAGAAATTATAGCCTCTGGGACAGCAGTCCCTGTGTTTCTCCTTTGCCAGCAAAGTAATAAAACTTCTTTTTCCATTTTCTCAAACCATGTTCTAATTATTGGATTGGCATCCAATACAATCCAAGACACAAGGACTGAGATTTCGGTAACAGATTTGGTACTCCAGTGGGACCCAAAAGCTGTCTCTGCTTCAGCTTTCTTGGGCAGACCTGACTTTTCAAAGAACCTGCTTTCAGGCTGAGGATGCAAGGTCACTGGCAAATTTGTTTATAGTCAAGGGAAGGAGAGTTAGGAGACAGGTGAGTTTGCCTTGGGTTGAACCAAAGGACCTATTCCTGTGAGTTAAAAGGAGGGACTAAGGGACCTTCCCAGCAGCTGTAAAAACTCCTTTTGCTTTTGGGAACTTCTGCCTTCTCTCCCTGAATGCTACTGGTTTCTCCTTCGTGGTCCACTTGGAGAAAAAAAGAAACTGAACTCAGGAAAGTCACAACACATTTGGCCCTTTGGTAAGACCCCCAGTGTGAACACCGAGACCCTTGATTGCCTCTGGTGTGCAAGCATAGCAGGACACCAGAAGAAAGGGTTCAAAAATGTTTAAATTTATAGGTACTAATTATAATAAAGGAACCTGAGTTAACTTGACATGATGAACCATCACCTGTAGGACAAATAGGATATAATGCTGACATTAAGTACTAATACTGACCCAAATTAAATGAAAGTGGTAACTGTAAAATTATAGATATTTAAGTTATAACCTGTTCCTACCATTTTAAGACTGGTAACTCTGGTCTGCTGGATGTTTAAAACCAAAAACTGGGAGACCAAATCAAGGAAGTAAAAGGACCAAGGAAAAAGCAGCCAACATTTTGACCCTTGCTCTCTAAGATCAGCCAGCATTTATAGAACAACAGGAATCCACTCTAGGTCCTTCAATTCTGGTAAGTCACCCAATCTGCTGATCAGGGAGATCAAGATAGGACCCTGGATAACAGGAAGCCAACCACTGCACATTCTGGAAGAGGAGGGTCATTTCTTTGGAGAAGGAAATGTCCCTGATGCTTCCAAGAGAAGTCACGTATGGTCAGCAGGACTCTAGCTCATCCTGGCAGATGGCACCACTGGTAAAGGAAACGTAAAGAGTCAAGAATCTTTTCACATGTCTCCAAGAGTGATCTCTAATAAATCTCAGCTGACATATTTTAATTTGTTCTAATTAGTTATACATGATAGTAGAAGATATTTTGACATATTATACATATATGGCATACAACTTCTCATTATTTGGTTTGTACATGATGTAGAATTACATTGGTCAATAGTCACATATGCACATAGGCTAGTAATGTTCAATTCATTCTTCTATCTTTCCTATTCCTATTACCTCTCCGATCCCTTCATCCCCCTTTCTCTAATCCAAAGTATTACTAATCTTTCATAACCCTCCCCTTATTGTGAATTAGCATCCACATATCAGAGAAAACATTCAGACCTTGGATTTTTGAGGATTGACTTTATTCTTCTTAGCATGATATTCTCCAGTTCCATCCAATTACAAGCAAAGACAATAATTTCATTTTTTTCATGGCTGAGTAATATTCCATTGTGTATATATACCACAACTTCTTTATCTATCCATCTGTTGAAGGCACCTAGATTGGTTCCACAGTTTGACTGTGCATTGAGCTGCTATAAACTTTGATGTGGCTGTGTCATTATGTATGCTAATTTTAATTCCTTTGGGTATAAACTGAGGAGTGAGATAACGAGTTAAATGCTAGTTCCATTCCAAGATTTTTGAGGAATTTCCATACTGATTTCCAGAGTGATTGCACCAATTTGCAATCCCACCAGCAATGGATGAGTCTATTTTTCCCCACATATTTGCCAACATTTATTGTTGCTTTTATTCTTGATAATTCTCACTCTGACTTGAGTGAGACTAAATCTCAGTGTAATTTTAATTTGCACTTCTTTGATTGCTAAGATGTTGAACATTTTTTCATATATTTGTAGATTGATGGTATTTCTGTCTTTCTGAAAGGTCTGCTCAGTTTCTTAGCCTATTTATTGGTTGGGTTATTTGGGGGCTTTTTTTTGGTGTTGAGTATTTTGAGTTTTTATATATGCTGGAGATTAATGCTCTATCTGAAGTGCAGTTGGCAAAGATTTGCTCCCATTCTGTAGGCTCTCTCTTCACAATACCAATTGTTTCCTTTGCTGTGAAGAAGCTTCTTAGTTTGATTCTCTCCCATTTATTGACTCTTTATTTTACTATTGGCACTTTAGAGGCTGTGTTAAGGAAGTCAGTTCCTAAGCCAGCATGATGTAGATTTGGGCCTACTTTTTCTTCTATTAGGTACAGGGCCTCTGTTACAATGCCTAACTCCTTATTCCACTTTGACTTTTGTGCAGGGTAAGAGTTAGGGGTTTAATTTTTTTAATTTAATTTTTTTTATTTTTGTAGACTGCATTTTGATTCACTCTACACAAATGGGTTACAAATTTTCATTTCTATGGTTGTACACAATGTAGATTCACACCAATCATGTAATCATACATATACATAGGATGATACTGTCTTATTCTACTATCTTTCCTTCCCCCACCCCTTTCCACCCCATTTTCCTCTACACCATCCAAAGTTCCTTCATTCTTCTCTTCCTCTCCCGTGTCACACCCCCCCCCATTATGTATTGCCATCCACTTATCAGAGAAAACATTTGACGTTTGGTTTCTTGGGCTTGGCCTATTTCACTTAGCATGATATTCTCCAACTTCATTCATTTACCAGCAAATGTCATAATTTTATTCTTCTTTATGACTGAGTAATATTCCATTGTGTATATATACCACAGTTTCTTTATCCATTCATCATCTTAAGTGCATCTTGGTAAGTTCCACAATCTGGCCATTGTGAATTGAGCTGCTATGAACATTGATATAGCTACGTCACTGTAGTATGCTGATTTTAAGTCCTTTAGGTATAAACTGAGGAATGGGATAGCTGGGTCAAATGGTGGGTCCATTCCAAGTTTTCTGAGGAATCTCCATACTGCTTTCCAGAGTGGCTGCACTAATTTGTCACTCTACCATCAATGTATGACTGTGCCTTTGTCCCCACATCCACGCCAACTCTTATTATTGCTTGTGTTCTTGAAAATAGCCATTGTAATTGGAATTAGATGAAATCTTAGGGTGGTTTTAATTTGCATTTCTCTAGTTACTAGAGATGATGAGCACTTTTTATATATCTGTTGATCACCTGTATATCCTCTTCTGTGAAGTGTCTGCCCAGCTCCTTACCCCATTTATTGATTGGGTTCTTTATATTTTAGGTGTAAAGTTTTTTAAGTTCTTTATAAACTTTGGAGATTAGTGCTGTGTCTGAAGTGTGGGAGGAAAAGATTTTCTCCCACTTTGTAGGTTCTTTTTTCACATTATTGATTATTTCCTTTGCTGAGAAAAGCTTTTTATTTTGAATCTATCTAATTTATTGATTCTTGCTTTTAGTTCCTGGACTATGGGGATCGTGTTAAAGAAGTCTGATCCTAATCCAATGTGTTGGAGATTCGAGCCTAATTTTTCTTCTATTTAGTGAAGGGTCTCAGTTCTAATTCCCAAATCCTTGATCCATTTTGAGTTGCATTTTATGCAGGGTGAGAGATAGAGGTTTAATTTATTTTACTACATACAGATTTCCAATTTTCCCAGCACCATTTGTTGAAGAGGCTATCTTTTCTCCATTGTAAGTATTGGCACAGTATTTGTCTAGTATGAGATAACTGTACTTATGTGGGTATGTCTCTGTGTCTTCTATCCTGTACCATTGGTCTACCTGTCTATTTTGGTGCCAATGCCAGGTCATTCTTGTTACTATTGCTGTATAGTAGAGTTTAAGTTCTGATATTGTGATACTTCCTGTGTCATTCTTCTTGCCCAGGATTGCTTTGGCTGTTTTGGGTCTTTTGTTCTTCCAGATGAATTTCATGATTCCTTTCTCTGTTTCTATGAGAAATGACATTGGAATTCTAATTGGAATTGCATTTAACCTGTTGGCTGTAAGCTTAGCATAGATAGCCTTACAATGTTGAGGAATGTTTCTACTATTTCTATTTTTTCTAGTGGGGTGCTGTATTTTATCGAATGGTTTTTCTGCATCTATTGAAATAATCATGTGACTCTTAACTTTAAGCCTGTTGATGTGGTGAATTACATTTATTGATTTCTGGATGTTGAACCAACCTTGCATCCCTGGGATGAAACCCAATTGATCATGGTGCACTATCTGTTTAATATGTTTTTATATGTGCTTTTCTAAAATTTTATTAAGAATTTTTGCATTTATGTTCATTAAGGATATTGGTCTGAAATTTTCTTTCCTCAATGTGTCTCTGTCTGGTTTTGGTATCAGGGTGATATTAGCTTCATAGAATGAGTTTGGAAGGATTCCCTCCTCCTGTATTTCATGGAATACCTTGAGGAGTTTGGAATGAGCACTTCTTTAGGTCTTGTAGAACTTGACTGAGAATTCATTTGGTCCCAAACTTTTCTTTGTTGGTAAACTTTTGAAAACTTCTCTATTTCATTGATTGAAATTGATCTATTTATTGTTACTATTGCTCTATAGTAGGTTTTAAGGTCTGATATAGTGATACCTCCTGCATCACTCTTCCTGCCCAGTATTGTTTTGGCTATTCTGGGTCTTTTGTTCTTCCAGATGAATTTCATGATTGCTTTTTCTGTTTCTATAGGAAATGTCTTAGGGATTTTAATTGAAATTGTGTTAAATCTGTATAGTGCCTTTGGAAGTATGGCCATTTTGATAATATTAATTCTGCCTATCCAAGAACATGGGAGATCTTTCCATCTTCTAAGTTCTTCCTCAATTTCTTTCTTCAATGTTTTGTAGTTTTCATTGTAGAGATCTTTTACCTCTTTGGTTAGAATGATTCCCAAGTATTTTTTTTTTTTGAGGCTATTGCAAATGGAGTTGTTTTCCTCATTTCCCTTTCAGATGTTTCATCGCTTATGTATAAAAATGTTTTAGATTTATGTGTGTTGATTTTATAACCTGCTATTTTGCTGAATTTGTTTATGAAGTCTAGAAGTTTTCTGAAGGAGTTTTTTGGATCCTCTCAATAGAGAATTATGTCATCAGCAAATAGTGACAACTTAAGTTCCTTTTTTCCTATTCATATCCCTTTAATTTCTTTAGTCCATCTAATTGCTCTGGCTAGTATTTCTAGTACAATGTTGAATAGAAGTGGTGAAAGAAGGTATCCCTGTCTTGTTCCCATTTTTAAAGGGAATGCTTTCAGTTTTTCTCCATTAAGAATGATGTTGGCTGTGGTCTTTGCATAAATAGCCTTTACAATGTTCAGGTATGTTCCTACTATCCCTATTTTTTCTAGTGTTTTGAGCATGAAGTGGTATTCTATTTTGTCGAACACTTTTTCTGTGTCAATTGAAACAACCATATGATTCTTATCCTTAAGTCTATTGACATGATGGATTACATTTATTGATTTATGGATGTTGAACCAAACTTGCATTCCTGGGATGAACCCCACTTGATCGTGGTGCACTATCTTCTTAATATGTTTTTGGATGCGGTTTGCCAGGATTTTTTTAAAGATCTTTGCATCTATATTCATCAAGGATATTGGTCTGAAATTTTCTTTCCTTGAGGTGTCTTTACCTGGTTTGGGTTTGAGGGTGATATTAGCTTCATAGAATGAGTTTGGAAGGATTCCCTCCTCCTGTATTTCATGGAATACCTTGAGGAGTTTGGAATGAGCACTTCTTTTAGGTCTTGTAGAACTTGACTGAGAATTCATTTGGTCCCAAACTTTTCTTTGTTGGTAAACTTTTGAAAACTTCTCTATTTCATTGATTGAAATTGATCTATTTATTGTTACTATTGCTCTATAGTAGGTTTTAAGGTCTGATATAGTGATACCTCCTGCATCACTCTTCCTGCCCAGTATTGTTTTGGCTATTCTGGGTCTTTTGTTCTTCCAGATGAATTTCGTGATTGCTTTTTCTGTTTCTATAGGAAATGTCTTAGGGATTTTAATTGGAATTGTGTTAAATCTGTATAGTGCCTTTGGAAGTATGGCCATTTTGATAATATTAATTCTGCCTATCCAAGAACATGGGAGATCTTTCCACCTTCTAAGTTCTTCCTCAATTTCTTTCTTCAATGTTTTGTAGTTTTCATTGTAGAGATCTTTTACCTCTTTGGTTAGAATGATTCCCAAGTTTTTTTTTTTTTTTTTTTTGAGGCTATTGCAAATGGAGTTGTTTTCCTCATTTCCCTTTCAGATGTTTCATCTCTTATGTATAAAAATGTTTTAGAATTATGTGTGTTGATTTTATAACCTGCTATTTTGCTGAATTTGTTTATGAAGTCTAGAAGTTTTCTGAAGGAGTTTTTTGGATCCTCTCAATAGAGAATTATGTCATCAGCAAATAGTGACAACTTAAGTTCCTTTTTTCCTATTCATATCCCTTTAATTTCTTTAGTCCATCTAATTGCTCTGGCTAGTATTTCTAGTACAATGTTGAATAGAAGTGGTGAAAGAAGGCATCCCTGTCTTGTTCCCATTTTTAAAGGGAATGCTTTCAGTTTTTCTCCATTAAGAATGATGTTGGCTGTGGTCTTTGCATAAATAGCCTTTACAATATTCAGGTATGTTCCTACTATCCCTATTTTTTCTAGTGTTTTGAGCATGAAGTGGTATTCTATTTTGTCGAACACTTTTTCTGTGTCAATTGAAACAACCATATGATTCTTATCCTTAAGTCTATTGACATGATGGATTACATTTATTGATTTATGGATGTTGAACCAAACTTGCATTCCTGGGATGAACCCCACTTGATCGTGGTGCACTATCTTCTTAATATGTTTTTGGATGCGGTTTACCAGGATTTTTTTAAAGATCTTTGCATCTATATTCATCAAGGATATTGGTCTGAAATTTTCTTTCCTTGAGGTGTCTTTACCTGGTTTGGGTTTGAAGGTGATATTAGCTTCATAGAATGAGTTTGGTAGGGTTCCCTTCTTTTCTATTGCCTAAAGTACTTTGAGAAGCATTGGAATGAGTTCTTTGAAGGTCTTGTAGAACTCAGCTGAGAATCCATCTGGTCCTGGGTTTTTCTTGGTTGATAGGCTTTTGACAGTTTCTTCTATTTCACTGCTGATATTGATCTGTTTAAATTGTGTATATCCTCCTGATTCAGTATGAGCAGATCATATGCATTTAGAAATATGTTAATGTCTTTGAGATTTTCTATTTGGTTAGAGAATAGATTTTCAAAATAGCTTTTATGTTTTATATTTCAATAGTGTCTGTCATGATATTTCCTTTCTCATCATGAATTTTAGTAATTTGAGTTTTCACTCTTCTCAGTGTGGCTAAGGGTTTATCAATTTTGTTTATTTTTTCAAAGAACCCACTTTTTGTTTTGTCAATTTTTTGATTGTTTCTTTTGCTTCAATTTCATTGATTTCAGCTCTGATTTTAACTATTGCCTGTCTTCTACTACTTTTGGTGTTGATCTGTTCTTTTTCTAGGGCTTTGAGCTGTAATGTTGGGACATTTATTTGTTGGCTTTTCTTCTTTTATTGAATTTGCTCTATGCAATGAATTTTCTTTTTAGTAGTGTTTTAGTAGTGTCCCACAGATTTTGATATGTTGTACCTTTATTCTCATTTACCTCTAAGATATTTTTATTTCCCCCTTGATGTTTTCTGTTATCCATGCATCATTCGATAATGCATTATTTAGTCTCCAGGTGTTGGAGTAGTTTCTGTTTTTTATTTTGTCATTGATTTCTAATTTCATTCCATTGTGATTTGATAGAATACAAGGTACTATCTCTATATTTTTTGTATTTGCTGAGAGTAACTTTGTGGCACAACATATGGTCTATTTTAGAGAAGGATTCATGTGCTGCTGAGAAGAAGTGTATTCACTCATTGATGGATGGAATATTCTATATATGTCTGTTAAGTCTAAATCATTGATTGTGTTATTGAGATCTATAGTTTCTTTGTTCAATTTTTATTTGGAAGATCTGTCCAGTGGTGAAAGAGGTGTGTTGGAGTCACCTAGTATTATTGTGTTCTGCTCTATTTGGTTCCTGGAATTGAGAAGGATTTGTTTGATGTACATGGATGAGCCATTGTTTGGGGCATAAATATTTAAGATTGTTGTCTTGCTGATTTATGCTTCCCTTAAGCAGTATGAAATGTCCTTCTTTATCCCTTCTAACTACTTTTGGCTTGAAGTCTGCTTTATCTGATATGAGGATGGATACCCCCACTTTTTTACTGTGTCCATGTGCATGGTAGGATTTTTCCCATCCTTTTGCCTTTCGTCTGTGGGTATCCTTTTCTATGAGATGAGTGTCTTGAAGGCAGCCTATTGTTGCATCTTTCTTTTTATTCCAATCTGCCAGTCTACGTCTTTTGATTGATGAGTTCAGGCCATTGACATTCAGGGTTAATATTGAGATATGATTTGTATTTTCAGTCATTTTGGCTTGTTTTTGGTTTTTGACTTGACTTTGTTTGTCCTTTATTTGGCTATTCCTTTAGAGTAATTCCTCCCTATGCTGACTTACAACATAGGTTTTCATTTTTTCCCCATGGAATATTTTTCTGAGAATGTTCTGTAGTGTTGTCTTTCTATTTGTAAGTTCTTTTAGCTTTTGTTTATCATGGAAGGATTTTATTTAGTTATAAAATCTGAAGGTAAGTTTTGCTGGGTGTAAGATTCTTGGATGGTATCCATTTTTTTTTTTTTCCAGAGCTTGAAAAATGCTGTTCCAGACTCTTCTCACTTTTAGGCTCTGGATTTAAAAAAATCTGCAGATATTCGTATTGTTTTCCCCCGAATGTAATTTGATTCTTTTCTCTCACAGCCTTTAAAATTCTGCCTTTATTTTGTATGTTAGGTATTTTCATCGTAATGTGCCTTGGTGTGGGTCTGTTGTAATTTTGTACATTTGGTGTCCTGTAAGCCTCTTGTATTTGATTTTCCATTTCATTCTTCTAACTTGGAAAATTTTCTGATATTATTTCATTGAATAGATTGTTCATTCCTTTGGTTTGTATCTCTGTGTCTTCCTCAATCCAAATAATTCTTAAATTTGATCTTTTTATGATATCCCATAATTCTAGAAGGTTCCATTCATGACTTCTTACCATCTTCTCTGTTTGTTCAACTTTGTTTTCAAGATTAAATATTTTGTCTTCAATGTCTGAGGTTCTGTCTTCCAGGTATTCTAGTCTATTGGTTATACTTTCTATGGAGTTTTTAATTTGGTTTATTGTATCCTTCATTTTAAGAATTTCTGTGTTTTTTTTTTTCAGAATCTCTATCTCTTTATTGAAATGATCCTTTGCTTCCTGCATTTGCTCTTTTAGCTGTTGATTGGTGCAATCATTCAATGCCTGCATTTGCTCTCTTTTCTCATCGTTTGCTTCTCTGGTCATTTTAATTATGTACATTCTGAACTCCCTTTCAGACTATTCTTCTGCCATGGTGTCATTGGATTTTATTGATGTACCATCTAGATTTTGTTTGGGACACTTTCTTCCCTTGTTTTCTCATGTTGTTCATGTATCTTCCCCTCTATTAGAGCAAATCTGAGTTATTGCAGTTTCCCCCCCATAGACTTTTAGTGTCACTGCAGGTTTCCAATACCTCCCCTTGAAGTGAGAGATCAATATTAGCAGCATGCCATACAAACAATATGCATCCTTAACTCAAATAGTCCCCTTTTATGACATTAACCATATTGTCTTAATAAACAGAAATTATGAGTTTGATTATTATCTACAGTTTATCCAATAAGTTTGGCATATGGACCACAATTTCTAAAGGTGGACAAAGTGTATGCAGAGGGGTGTAGGATACGATGTTAATGAGATAAGATGTGTGTCTATAGAGGTACTATGTCATAAGAGTAGTGAAAGTGAAATGAAAAGAAATTGGTTGTTAGCATGTGAAAAGGGAGAAAGAGTCTCCAAGGACACAGAAAAGAGGGAAATAGAGAGGATGAGAAAAATATTAATAGAAGAAAATAAAAGTAGGAATAACAGTAGTATTATAGAAATAAATATAATATTACTACTAATAAAAAATCTACAATAAAACTATACAGTACTGTTCAAACCTCATAGTCTTCAGTAGCTTGATGTCTTGGAGGAACTTGATAATGCAGCGACACAGAAAGGATGCTGCCCCTCTAGGAATGGTGGCCTCCAGGTGGGGTATAATCTCTACTAGTGGGCAGAAGCACCTCCATGTGTTGACAGATGGTCAACTGCAGCACAGGCGCTAGACTATGGGTTGGGGCCAGACTGGTCTGGGTCTGGGTCTCTGGGTCTGCCTCCCTGGAGTTGAAGTCTCCTAGTGGCACTGGGCTGGGCCGGGTTCTCCCAGCATTAGTTCTTCTTAACCTGATAGAACTCAGTTGTGAGTCCATTTGGTACTAGGCTTTGCTTTGTTGGAAAGCTTTTTATTACTGCTCTATCATATTCCTTGTTATTGATCTGTTTAGATTTTCTATGTCCCCTTGATTCAATTTTTGCAGTTCATATGTGTCTAGAAAATTTCAATATCTTCTAGATGTAAAATGTAGGCAGGGTTGCCGTAAATCAAGTACCAAGAGTTACACCTACAGCAATGACAAAGAAGGGTGGATTATGCACAAATCTTACAACTTCCTTTATATTTTTTTCATCTCCACCCATCTCACCAATTACTGGGTGATCTGCCTCTACTGTACCTTAAATTCAGTTTGATCTCATTGTCTTGCTGCCTGAGGTCACCTAGTAACTTGTCACAGATCTATTGGGTCTTCGACCTTGGCTGACCTTCTGCATAGAGATTGTCATTTTGATCATCATTTCTAAGTCTAAACAATACCACACAGCAAGTTTTGAGATCTAGTGTTTAAACCATATCTTAGCCAAGTTCTAGTTCCCCTGAAACCCTGGCAGATATTTCAAGTTGTTGGAGAGGGGAGATAAAAGCCTCCAGCTGACATGGCCCTTTGTAGGTAGAGGGAAGGGCACAAAAATCTCCATTTCTGGATATTCATCTCCTAGAAAAATGGTCTTTGTGTAAACTGAACCCAAGAGTACCCTGGGCCTGGGGCACCCCCTACCCTTTCAGAGAACACATTATCAACAGGATTGAAGGAATGACCACAGAGGATGCATCCCAGACACTCCAATCTCCACAACACTTGTGCCACTAAAGTGAATCCTCTTTGGCAAAATCTACAAAGAACATTCATTTCGAAGGCTCTGACAGAATACACAGTGTATGAAAACTCACAATTCACAGCTAGGGAAGCTATAGGGAAACTACACTACAAACTCCATTTGGAATGAATTGAATGCTATAGTACACAACAATTATCTTAGGATACATCATGTGAGAGATTTCTTACATAAAAGTGGAAGAAATTTATATCCCCACAGAAGAACAAATCTCAACATACATGCAGCAAACATATGGGGGGAAAAGTCCGTATAACTCCTCAAAAAGTTCATAACTCTATAGTAACTGATTTCAAAGATAATGAAAAAAAAAGCTAGAGTGAAATTTCCAAAAATGAGGTTACAGATGGTCAATCAATTCAAAGTAGATAAATAAGTGACAATATATTAAGGAAGATAAGTTAGGATATTTAAAAAAATTTGATAGAGTTTTTGAAAAAGAATCAAACATAAATCTTGGAAATAAAGAACTCAGTCACCCCAAAAATTGAGTTGAAGTTACACCAACAGACTAGATCAAGTGGTCAAAAGAATATCAGAGTTGGAAGGCAATATTGATGAATTATCACAACAACAAAAAAAGAAAAAACCTGAATTATCAGAATATACATGGCCTATGGGGCCATGTGTATTAATTTAGTAAATAAATCATGTATATAGAAAAGAACTGGGGTGTGGGATAATAGCAGGAAATTTCCCATAACTTGGGGAAAATGTACATCAAGTACAGAAAGCATTTAAAACTCCAGTGAAGAGAACTAGAGAAGAAAATCTCAAAGCATTATTAAATAAAATTGCCAAATTGCAAAATAGGGAAGTATATTGTAAGCTGCAAGTGAGCATGTCCAAATCACTTATACAGACAAACTTGTCAGAAGAATAACAGGTTTTTTATATTAGAACCTTATGGTGATACATAGTAATTCATAGTAATTCAGCAAATGCCATAGTATTATTCTTCTTTATGGCTGAATAATATTCATTGTGTATATATACCACAGTTTCTTTATCCATTCATCTGTTGAAGGGCATCTAGGTTAGTTCCACAATCTATCTATTGTGAACTGAGCTGCTATAAACATTGATGTGACTATGTTACTGTAGTATGCTGATTTTTAGGTCCTTTGGGTATAAACCGAGGAGTGGAATAATTGAGTCAAAAGGTGAGTCCATTCCAAGTTTTCTAAGGATTCTCCACACTGCTTTCCAGAGTGGATGCACCAATTTGCAACTCCACCAGCAATGTAAAAGCATGCCTTTTTCCCCATATCCATGCCAACATCTATTATTGTATGTGTGCTTGATAATAGCCATTCTAATTGGAGTAAGATGAATTCTTAGAGTTGTTTTAATTTGCATTTCTCTAATTATTAGAGATGTTGAACACTTTTTCATATATTTATTAATTGCCTGGATGTCTTTTTCTGTAAAGTGTCTCTCCAGTTCCTTGGCCCATTTGTTGACTGGATTCTTTATATTTTTGATGTAAAGCTTTGTACATTCTTTAAAAATTTTGGAGATAAGTGCTCTATCTAAAGTGCATGTGGAAAAGATTTTCTCCCACTCTGTAGGCTCTCTCTTCACATTCTTGATTGTATCCTTTGCTGAGAAAAAGCTTTTTAGTTGGAGTCCATCCCATTTATTGATTCTTGTTTTGATTTTTTGTGCTTTGGGAGTCTTGTTGAAGAAGTCTGATCCTAAGCCAACATGATGAAGTTTCTGGCCTACCTTGTCTTCTATTAGGTGCAGGGTCTCTGGTCTAATTCCTATGTCATTGATCCATTTTGAGTTGAGTTTTGTGCAGGGTGAGAGATAGAGGTTTAATTTCATTTCACGGCATATGGATTTCCAGATTTGCCAGCACTATTTGTTAAACAGGCTATCTTTTCTCCATTGTATGTTTTTGGCTCCTTTGTCCAGTATGAGGTAACTGTATTTATGTGGTTTTGTCTTTTTGTCTTCTATTCTGTAACATTGGTCTGCCTGTCTATTTTGGTGCCAATACCATGCTGTTTTTGTTACTATTGCTCTGTAGTATAGTTTAATATCTGGTATTGTGATACCTCCTGTTTCACTTTTTCTACTCAGGATTGTTTTGGCTATTCAAGGTCTCTTGTTCTTCCAGATGAAGTTCATGATCACTTTCTCTATTTCTAAGATGAATGTCGTTGGGATTTTAATTGGAATTGCATTGAATCTGTATAGCACCTCTGGTAGAATGGCCATTTTGACAATGTTAATTATGCCTATCCAAGAACATGGGAGATCTTTCCATCTTTGAAGGTTTTCTTCAATTTCTTTCTTTAATGTTCTGTAGTTTTCATGGTACAGGTCTTTCACCTCTTTTGTTAGATTAATTCCCAAGTATTTTTTTTTTTTTTTTTTTTTTTTTAGGCTACTGTGAAAGTAGTGGTTTTTCTAATTTCTCTTTCAGGGGATTCATCACTTATGAATAGAAATGCATAAGATTTACACGTATTGATTTTATATCCTGCTACTTTGCTGAATTCATTTATTAATTCTAGAATTTCTCTAGTGGAGTTTTTTAGATCTTCTAAATATAGAATCATGTCATAAGCAAATAGTGACAGATATAGTTCTTCTTTTCCTACTTGTATCCCTTTAATTTCTTTGGTCTGTCTAATTGCTCTGGCAAGTGTTCCAAGGACAATGTTGAATAGAAGTGGTGAAAGAGGGCATCCCTGTCTTGTTCCAGTTTTTAGAGGGAATGCTTTTAGTTTTTCTCCATTAAAAGTGATATTGGGGGGCGATCCAAGATGGTGGACTAGAGGGTGACTGCATCTCCAGTCACTCCAGAACCCAGGATTCAAGAAGGGGAGGCATTGAGAGACTCGGACTAAAATACAATCACGGGTAGGTAACCCCACCGGGTGAAGCTCGGCCTGGGCGGAAGGCCCGGATAGAGGTGGCTTATCAGAGTAGGGCAGGGCAGCTAGAGTTTTCCCCAGGCAGCCCTGCGCACTTCAGCGGTGGGCTCCTCCCACACGGCCAGCTTCTCCAGCATCTCGGAACAGGCCCCCCAGTGAGAGCCTTTCAGAACAGAACCAGCTCCAAGTCCCTGAGCCAACGTGGCGAACTCTAGCCCGCAAGCAGCTTCAGGGATGAGGACAGGGCAGCCAGGGACTTCCCCAAGCAGCTCGGCCCCCTCCGGTGGGAGGCACCTTTCAAGGCTAGCTTCTCGGAGCAGACCGCCCAGTGAGAGCCTTTCTACACAGAGCCAGCCACAAGTCCCTGAGCCAACAGAGAGCTCTGACCTGAAAGCAGCCTGTGGGATCAGGGCACAGCAGCTAGAGACTTCTCCAGGCAACCCTGCCACATCCGGTTGCAGGCTCTTACCACGGGGCAATCCAAGATAGTGGACTAGAGGGTGACTACATTTCCAGTTGCTCCAGAACTCAGGATTCAAGAAGGGGAGGCATCGAGAGACTTGGACTACAATAGAGCCACCTGGTGAGTCTCCCCCACTGGGTGAGGCTCTGCCTGGGCAGCAGGCACGAATAGGGGTGGCTTATCAGAGCATGGTAGGGCAGCTAGAGTCTTCCCCAGGTAGCCCTGCTCACTCCGGTGGTGGGCTCCTCCCACACGGCCAGCTTCTCGGAGCAGGCCCCCCCAGTGAGAGCCTTTCCACACAGAGCCAGCTCCAAGCCCTGGAACCAGTAGCGGGCTAGGGGCAGCTTTCTTCAGAAGCACAGCATTATTAAGTTCCTCCAAGACTTCAGGCTACTGAAGGCTGGGAGGTGATACACTGGAAATTTACAGGGAAACTCTAAGCCATAGAGGAAATCTGCAATATCTCAGAGTCCCACTGACATCTGACATATGAGAAAACAAGGGAAGAAAATATCTCAAAAAATCCTAGATACTATATCAATAAAACCCAATGATGGCACAGCAGAAGAAATGTCAGAAAGGAAGTTCAGAATGTACATAATTAAAACAATCAGGGAAGCAAATGAGGAGATGAAAGAGCAAATGCAGGCATTGAAGGAGGAGATGAAAGAGCAAATGCAGGCATTAAATGATCGCACCAATCAACAGTTAAAAGAGCAAATATGGGAAGCAAGAGATCATTTCAATAAAGAGTTAGAGATACTGAAAAACAAACAAACAGAAATGCTTGAAATAAGGAAACAATAAACCAAGTTAAAAACTCCATAGAAAGCATAACCAATAGGATAGAACACCTGGAAGACAGAACCTCAGACATTGAAGACAAAATATTTAATCTTGAAAACAAAGCTGGCCAAACAGAGAAGATGGTAAGAAATCATGAACAGAATCTACAAGAATTATGGGATATCATGAAAAGGCCAAATTTAAGAATTATTGGGATTGAGGAAGGCTTAGAGAAACAAATCAAAGGAATGAACAATCTATTCAATGAAATAATATCAGGAAATTTCCCAAATCTGAAGAATGAAATGGAAAACCAAGTACAAGAGGCTTATAGGACTCCAAATATACAAAATTACAACAGACCCATACCAAGGCACATTATTATGAAAATACCTAACATACAAAATAAAGACCGAATTTTAAAGGCCGCAAGAGAAAAGAATCAAATTACATTCAGGGGGAAACCAATAAGTGTATCAGCAGATTTTTCAATCCAGATCCTAAAAGCTAGAAGGACCTGGAACAACATTTACCAAGCCCTGAAAGAAAACAGATGCCAACCAAGAATCTTATACCCAGCAAAACTTACTTTCCGATTTGATGACAAAATAAGATCCTTCCATGATAAACAAAATTTAAAGGAATTTACAACAAAAAGAAAGCTGGCATTACAGAACATTCTCAGCAAAATATTCCATGAGGAAGAGATGAAAAACAATGATGCAAATCAGCAACAGGAGGAACTAGCCTAAAGGAATAGCCAAATAAAGAAGAAACCAAATCATGTCAAAAAACAAAAATGAGTCAAATGACTGGGAATACAACTCATATCACAATAATAACCCTGAATGTTAATGGCCTGAACTCATCAATCAAAAAACATAGACTGACAGATTGGATTAAAAAGAAAAATCCAACAATATGCTGCCTGCAAGAGACTCATCTCATAGAAAGAGCAAACATAGACTAAAGGTGAAAGGATGGGAAAAAACATACCATGCACATGGACACAGCAAAAAAGCTGGAGTATCCATCCTCATTTCAGATAATGTGGACTTCAAGCCAAAACTAGTCAGAAGGAATAAAGAAGGACATTACATGCTGCGTAAGGGAAGCATAAATCAGCAAGACATAACAACCATAAATATCTATGCCCCAAACATTGGCTCATCCATGTACATCAAACAAATCCTTCTCAATTCCAGAAATCAAATAGACCACAACACAATAATACTAGACGATTTTAACACACCTCTCTCACCACTGGATAGATCTTCCAAACAAAAATTGAATAAAGAAACCATAGATCTCAATAACACAATCAACAATTTAGACTTAGCAGACATATATAGAATATACCATCCAACAAAGAATGAATACACTTTCTTCTCAGCAGAACATGGATCCTTCTCTAAAATAGACCATATTTTATGCCACAAAGCTAATGTTAGCAAATACAAGAAGATAGAGATACTACCTTGTACTCTATCAGACCATAATGGATTGAAATTAGAAACAAATGACAGAATAAAAAACAGAAACTTCTCCAATACCTGGAGATTAAATAATATACTATTATATGATGAATGGATAACAGAAGACATCAGGAGGGAAATAAAAAAATTCTTAGAAGTAAACGAGAACAAAGACACATCATATCAAAATCTCTGGGACACTATGAAAGCAGTACTTAGAGGAAGATTTATTTCATGGGGCACATTCAACAAAAGAAGTAGAAATCAACAAATAAACGACTTAACACTATAGTTCAAAGCCCTAAAAAAAGAAGAGCAGACCAACACCAAAAGTAGTAGAAGACAGGGAATAGTTAAAATCAGAGCTGAAATCAATGAAATTGAAACAAAAGAAACAATGAGAAAAATTAACAAAACAAATAGTTGGTTCTTTGAAAAAAAAAATTGATAATCCCTTAGCCACACTAACAAAGAGAAAGAGGGAGAAAACTCAAATTACTAAAATTCGGAATGAACAAGGAAATATCACAACAGACACAAGTGAAATACAACATAATTAGAAGTTATTTTGAAAATCTATACTCCAACAAAACAGAAAACCTCAAAGACATCAACCCATTTCTAGAGACATATGAATTACCTAAACTGAACGAGGAGGACATACAGAACTTAAATAAATCAATTTCAAGCAATGAAATAGAAGAGGTCATCAAAAGCCTACCAACAAAGAAAAGTCCGGGACCAGAGGGGTTCTCAGCCGAGTTCTACAAAACCTTTAAAGAAGAGCTCATTCCAATACTCCTAAAAGTATTCCATAAAATAGAAGAGGAGGGAACCCTACCAAACTCGTTCTATGAAGCCAATATCACCCTGATACCTAAACCAGACAGAGAGACATCAAGGAAAGAAAATTTCAGACAAATATCCTTAATGAACATCAACACAAAAATTCTCAACAAAATTTTAGCAAATCGCATACAAAAATATATTAAAAAGATAGTGCACCACGATCAAGTTGGGTTTATTCCAGGGATGCAAGGTTGGTTCAACATCCATAAATCAATAAATGTAATCCATCATGTCAATAGACTTAAGGATAAGAATCACATGATTATTTCAATAGATGCAGAAAAAGCTTTCAATAAAATACAACATCCCTTCATGCTCAAAACACTAGAAAAAATTGGGGTAGTGGGAACATTCCTTAACATTGTAAAGGCCATCTACGCTAAGCCCATGGCCAATATCATTCTACATGGTGAAAAACTGAAAGCATTCCCCCTCAAAACTGGAACAAGGCAGGGATGCCCTCTTTCACCACTTCTATTCAACATCGTCCTTGAGACTCTAGCCAGAGCAATTAGACAAACCAAAGGATTCAAATGGGATACGAATTGGAAAAGAAGAACTCAAACTATCCCTGTTCACTGATGACATGATTATATATTTAGAGGAACCTGGAAATTCCACCAGAAAACTTTTAGACTCATAAGTGAATTCAGTAAAGTAGCAGGTTACAAGATCAATGCTCATAAATCCAATGCATTTTTATACATAAGTGATGAATCTTCAGAAAGAGAAATTATGAATACTACCCCATTCACAATAGCCTCAAAAAAAATAAAATACTTGGGAATAAATCTCACAAAAGAGGTGAAAGACCTCAACAATGAGAACTACAGAACACTAAAGAAAGAAATTAAAGAAAACCTTAGAAGATGGAAAGATCTCCCAGGTTCTTGGATAGGAAGAATTAATATTGTCAAAATGACCATACCACCAAAAGTGCTATACAGATTCAATGCAATTCCAATTAAAATCCCAATGATGTACCTTACAGAAATAGAGTAAGCAATTATGAAATCCATCTGGAAGAATAAAAAACCCAGAATAGCTAAAGCAATCCTCAGTAGAAAGAGCGAAGCAGGGGGTATCGCAACACCAGATCTTCAACTCTACCACAAAGCAATAGTAACAAAAGCAGCATGGTATTGGTACCAAAATAGACAGGTATATCAATGGTACAGAATAGAGGACATGGACACAAACCCAAATAAATACAAATTTCTCATACTAGACAAAGGGGCCAAAAATATGCAATGGAGAAAAGATAGCCTCTTCAACAAATGGTGCTGGGAAAACTGGAAAACCATATGCAACAGAATGAAATTAAACCCCTATCTCTCACCTTGCACAAAACTCAACTCAAAATGGATCAAGGACCTCGGAATCAGACCAGAGACCCTGCATCTTATAGAAGAAAAACTAGGTCCAAATCTTCAACTTGTTGGCTTAGGATCAGACTTCCTTAACAGGACTCCCATAACACAAGAAATAAAAGCAAGAATCAACAACTGGGATAGATTCAAACTAAAAAGCTTTCTCTCAGCAAAGGAAACTATCAGTAATGTGAAGAGAGAGCCTACAGAGTGGGAGAATATCTTTGCCACTCATACTTCAGAGAGAGTGCTAATTTCCAGAATCTATAAAGAACTCAAAAAACTCTACACCAAGAAACAAATAATCCAATCAACAAATGGGCTAAGGAAATAACAGACACTTCATAGAAGAAGATATACAAGCAATCAACAGATATATGAAAAAATATTCAACATTTCTAGTAATAAGAGAAATGCAAATCAAAACTACCCTAAGATTTCATCTCACCCCAATTAGAATGGCTATTATCAAGAACACAAGCAACAATAGGTGTTGGCGAGGATGTGGGGAAAAAGATACACTCATACATTGCTGGTGGGGTTGCAAATTAGTGCAGCCACTCTGGAAAGCAGTATGGAGATTCCTCAGAAAGCTTGGAATGGAACCACCATTTGACCCAGCTATTCCACTCCTTGGCCTATACCCAAAGGACTTAAAATCAGCATACTACAGAGATACAGCCACACCAATGTTCATTGCTGCTCAATTCACCATAGCCAGATTGTGGAACCAACCTAGATGCCATTCAGTTGATGAATGGATAAAGAAACTGTGGCATATATATATATATATATATATATATATATATATATATATATATATAATGGAATATTACTCTGCCATGAAGAATGATAAAATTATGGCATTTGCAGGCAAATGAATGAAATTGGAGAATATCATGCTAAGTGAGATAAGCCAATCTCAAAAAACTAAAGGACGAATGATCTCGCTGATAAGAGGATGAGAACATATAATGGGTGGTAATAGGGGTTAGCGTTAGGTTTAGGGTTAGGTTTAGGGTTAGGGACAAGAAGGGTGGTAAGAATGGAGGAAGGAAGGACTGTATAGAGGGAAAAGAGGGGTAGGAGGGTTGGCAGGTGTGGGTGGGAAGGGAAAAAATAACAGAATGAATGAAGCAACATTGCCCTGTGTAAATTTATGATTACACAAATGGTATGCCTTGACTCCATATACAAACAGAGAAACAACATGTATCCCATTTGTTTACAATAATAAAAAAAAAATGATATTGACCATGGGCTTAGCATAGATAGCCTCTACAATGTTGAGGTATGTTCCCACTATTCCTATTTTTTCTAGTGTTTTAAGCATGAAGGGGTGCTATATTTTTTCAAACCCTTTCTCAGGATCTATTGAAATAATCATGTAATTCATAACTTTAAGGCTATTGATGTGATGAATTACATTTATTGATTTCTGGATGTTGAACCAAACTTGCGTCCTGGGGATAAAACCCACTTGATCATGGTGCACTATCTTTTTAATATTTTTTTGTATGCAATTTGCCAGGATTTTGTTAAGGATTTTTGCACATAGGGATATTGGTCTAAAGTTTTCTTTCCCTGATGTGTCTTTGTCTGGTTTGGGTATCAGAGTGATACTAGCATAATAAAATGGATTTGGAAGGGTTCCCTCCTTTTCTATTTCCTGGAATACTTTGAGGAGTATTGGTATCAGTTCTTCTTTAAAGATCTTGTAGAATTTGGCTGAGAATCCATCTGCTCCTGGGTTTTTCTTGGTTGGTAGGTTTTTGATGGCTTCTTTTATTTTGGTGTTTGAAATTGATCTGTTTTCATTGTGTATGTCTTCCTGATTGAGTTTGGGATGATCATATGTCTCTAAAAAATTGTCAATGTCTTTGATATTTTCTATTTTGTTGGAGTATAGATTTTCAAAGTAGTTTCTAATTATATTATGTATTTCAATGGTGTCTTTCCTTTTTCATCATAAATTCTAGTAATTTGAGTTTTCTCTCTCCTTCTCTTCATGAGTGTGACTGGGGTTTATAAACTTTGTTTACTTTTTCAAAGAACCAATTTTTTGTTTTGCCAATTTTTTGAATTGTTTCTCTTGTTTCAATTTCATTGATTTCAGCTCTGATTTTAATTATTTCCTGTCTTCTACTATTTTTGGTGTTGATATGTTCTTCTTTTCTTAGGGCTTTGAGATGTAATGTTAGGTCATTTAGTTGTTGATTTTTCATTTTTTTTTAATGTATGGACTCAATGCAATGAACTTTCCTCTTAGTACTGCTTTCATAGTGTCCCAGAGATTTTGATATGTTGTGTCCTTGTTCTCATTTACTTCTAAGAATTTTTTTAAATTTCTTCCCTGATGTCTTCTGTTATCATTGCACCATTCAATAGCATATTATTTAGTCTCCAGGTGTATGAGTGGTTTTTGTTTGTTATTTTATTGTTCATTTCTAATTGCATTCCATTATGGTCTCATAGGATACACAGTAGGATCTCTATTTTTATGTATTTACTAGTGGCTTCTTTTTGGCATAGCATATGGTCTACTTTTGAGCTGCTGAGAAGAAAGTACATTCATTTGATGATGGATGAAATACTCTGTAAATATCCATTAAGTCTATATCATTGATTGTATTATTTAGTTCTATAGTTTCTTTGTTCAGTTTTTGTTTGGAGGATCTATCCAGTGGTGAAGTTGATGTGTTAAAGTTCCCCACTATTAATGTGTTTTGGTCCATTTAATTCTTAAAATTGAGAAGGGTTTGTTCGATATACATAGATGCTCCATTTTGGGGGGTATAAATATTAAAATTGTTATATCTTGCTGTTTGCTTCCCTTTAGCAGTATGAAATGTCCTTCTTTATCTTTTTTGACTAACTTAGGGTTTTTTAAATTTATTTTTATTGTACACAAATGGGATACATCTTGTTTCTCTGCTTGTACATGAAGTAAAGGCATACCATTTTTGTAATCATACATTTACATAGGGTAATGGTGTTTGATTCATTCTGTTGTTTTTTCCTTCCCCCACCTCTCCCACCCCTCTTTTCCTTCTATACAGTTCCTCCTTCCTCCATTCTTGCCCCCCTCCTGCCTCCCATTATGGGTCATCATCTGCTTATCAGCGAGATCATTTGTCCTTTGGTTTTTTTGAGATTGGCTTATCTCACTTAGCATGATATTCTTCAATTTCATCCATTTGCCTGCAAATGCCATAATTTTATTCCTTTTTATAGCTGAGTAATAAATATTCCATCGTATGTATATATACTAGTTTCTTTGTCTATTCATAAATTAAAGGACATCTATGTTGGTACACAATCTGGCTATTGTGAATTGAGCATCCATGAACATTGATGTGGTTGCATCACTGTAGTATGCTGATTTTGAAGTCCTTTGGGTTTAGGCCAAGGAGTGGAATAGCTGGGTCAAATGGTGGTTCCATTCTGAGTTTTCTAAGGAATCTCCATACTGCTTTCCAGAAAGGCTGCACCAATTTGCAACTCCACCAATGTATGAGTGTACCTTTTTTCCCACATCCTCGCCAACACCTATTGTTGCTTGTGTTCTTGATAATCACCATTCTAATTGGGGTGAGATGGAATCTTATGGTAGTTTTGATTTGCATTTCTCTTATTACTAGAGATATTGAATATTTTTTCATATATCTGTTGATTGCTTGTATATCTTCTTCTGTGAAGTGTCTGTTCATTTCCTTTGTCCATCTGTTGACTGGGTTATTTGTATTCTTGGTGTAGAATTTTTTGAGTTCTTTATAGATTCTGGAAATTAGTGTTCTATCTGAAGTATGAGTGGCAAAGATTTTTCTCCCACTCTGTAGGCTCTCTCTTCATATTGCTGATAGTTTCCTTTGCTGAGAGAAAGCTTTTTAGTTTGAATCTATCCCAGTTATTGATTCTTGCTTTCCTTTCTTGTGTTATGGGAGTCCTGTTAAGGAAGTCTGATCCTAAGCTGACATGCTGAAAATTTGGACCTAGTTTTTCTTCTATAAGATGCAGGGTCTCTGGTCTGATTCTGAGGTCCTTGATCCATTTTGAGTTTAGTTTTGTGCAGGGTGAGAGATAGGGGTTTAGTTTCATTCTGCTGCACATGGATTTCCAGTTTTCTCAGCACCATTTGTTGAAGAGGCTATCTTTGTCCATGGCATATTTTTGGCCCCTTTGTCTAGTATGAGAAATTTGTATTTATTTGGGTTTGTGTCCATGTCCTCTATTCTGTACCTTTGATATACCTGTCTATTTTGTTACCAATACCATGCCATTTTTGTTACTATTACTTTGTAGTATAGTTGAAGTTCTGGTATTGCGATACCCCCTGTTTCACTCTTCCTGCTAAGGATTGCTTTAACTATTCTGGGTTTCTTATTCTTCCAGATGGATTTCATAATTGCTTACTCTGTTTCTGTAAGGTACATCATTGGGATTTTAATTGGAATTGCATTGAATCTGTATAGCACTTTTGGTGGTATGGCCATTTTGACAATATTAATTCTGCCTATCCAAGAACATGGGAGATCTTTCCATCTTCTAAGGTTTTCTTTGATTTCTTTCTTTAGTGTTCTGTAGTTCTCATTGTAGAGGTCTTTCACCTCTTTTGTGAGATTGATTCCCAAGTATTTTATTTTTTTCAAAGCTATTGTGAATGGGGTAGATTTCCTAACTTCTCTTTCTGAAGATTCATCACTTATGTATAAAAATGCATTAGATTTATGAGCATTGATCTTATAACCTGCTACTGTACTGAATTCACTTATGAGTTCTAAAAGCTTTCTGGTGGAATTTCCTGGTTCCTCTAAATGTATAATCATGTCTAAACCAGACAGAGACACATAGAGCAAAGAAAATTTCAGATCAATATCCTTAATGAATATCAACCCAAAAATTCTCAACAAAGTTTTAGCAAATCACATACAAAAATATATTAAAAAGATAGTGTACCACGATGAAGTGAGTTTTATCCCAGGGATGGAAGAATGGTTCAGCCTCCAGAAATCAATAAATGTAATTCACCATATCAACAGACTTAAAGTCAAGAATCACATGATTACTTTGATACATGAATAAGAAGCATTTGATAAAATATAGCAGCCCTTCATGTTCAAAACACTAGAAAAAATAGGGATAGTGGGAATAGTGGGAATCTTCCTTAACATTGTAAAGGCCATCTATGCTAAGCCCATGACCAATATCATTCTAAATGGTAAAAAACTGAAAGCATTCCCCCTAAAAACTGGAACAAGGCAGGGATGCCCTCTTTCACCACTTCTATTCAACATCGTCCTTGAAACTCTAGCCAGAGCAATTAGAAAGGCCAAAGAAATTAAAGGGATATGAATAGGAGAAGAAAAACTCAAACTATCCCTATTTGCTGATGACATGATTATATATTTAGAGGAACCTGGAAATTCCACCAGAAAGCTTTTAGAACTAACTTAGGTTTGAAGTCCACTATATCTGATATGAGGATGGAGACCCTGCATTTTTACTGGGTCCATGTGCATGGTATGTTTTCACCCATCCTTTCAGTTTTAGTCTGTAGATGTGTTTTTCTATGAGATGAGTCTTCTGAAGGCAGCATATTGTTGGGTCTTTCTTTGTTATCCAATCTGTCAATCTATGTCTTTAAATTATTGAGTTTAGGCCATTGACATTCAGGGTTATTATTGTGATATGATTTGTATTCCTGATCATTTTGGCTTATTTTTGGTTTTTAACTTGACATGGTTTCTCCTTTGATTGGCTTTTCAGTTAGGGTAATTCCTCCCTTTTCTCACTTGTATTGTTGCTTTTTATTTCTTCCTCATGAAATATTTTGCTGAGAATGTTCTGTAGGGTAGGCTTTCTATTTGTCAATTCTTTTAACTTTTGTTTTATCATGGAAAGATTTTATTTCATCATCAAATCTGAAGGTAAGTTTTCCTAGGTATAGGATTCTTTGTTGGCATCCATGTTCTTTCAGAGCTTGAAATAAATCGTTCCTGGCCCTTCTTGCTTTAAGAGTCTGGACTGAGAAATCAGCTGATATCTGTATTGGTTTCCCCTTATATGTAATCTGATGCTTTTCTCTCACAGTCTTTAAAATCCTATCTTTATTTTGTATGTGATGTATTTTTATTATAATGTGTATTGGTGTGAATCTGCTGTAATTTTGTGCACCTGATGTTCTGTAAGCCTCTTGTACTTGATTTTCCATTTCATTCTTCAGATTTGGGAAATTTTCTGATATTATTTTGTAGAACAGGTTGTACATTCCTTTGGTTTGTATCTCTGTGCCTTCCTTAATCCCAATAATTCTTAAATTTGGTATTTTCATGATATCCCATGATTCTTGGAGGTTCCATTCATGACTTCTTAACATCTTCTCAGTTTGTTCAACTTTATTTTCAAGATTAAATCTTTTGTGTTAGTTGTCTGAGATCCTGTCTTCTATAAGATCTATTCTGTTGGTGATGCTGTCTATTGAGTTTTTAATTTGATTTATTGTTTCTTTCATTTCAAGTGTTTTTTTTTTGTTTTGTTTTTTTTTTTTTTTTTTAGAATCTCTATCTCTTTATTGAAGTGTTGTTTTGTTTCCTGCATGTGCTCTTTTAACTGTTTACTGGAATGGTCATGCATTGCCTGCATTTGTTCTCTTTTCCTGTCTTTTGCTTCATGGATCATTTTAAGTATGCAGATTCTAAACTCTTTTTCTGTCATTTTTTACTGCCATGCTGTCATTGGATTCTATCACAATAGCATCTTGGTTTGTTAGGGGCAATTTCTTCCCCTGTTTTTCATATTATTTCTCTATATTCCCCTCTAGCAGTGAAAATCAGAGATATAGAAGTTCCCCCCTTGCAGGCTTATTATTATCCTGCAGTTTTCCACCACCTCTCCTTTGAAGGGGATTTCAATACCAATAGCACCCAATACAGAGAAAATGTAGCACTGAACCAGATAGCCCCTATAAAGACTTTAACATTATTATAATGAACAGGATCAGTTTGATTATTATTTATAGTATTTCTAGTTGTAAACAAGAGGATGGTGAAGGATGTAGGATGTGAGCAAATAGAGGTACTGTCAACGGGCGTCCAGTCTTCTGTAGGTGTCTCAGGAATGGAGCTGCCCTTCCAATGATGATGGCCATGCTCTCAGGAATAATTCAAAATGCCTGCACCAGCCTCCAAAGAAGCTGGGGAGTACCAGTGAGGAGGCAGGCACAGTGTCCCTCAGTAGTAGGGGGCAGGCAGGCAGGCTCAGGTTCTGGCATCCGTCCTCGGTGTGGGGGTAGGTTAGGGGGCTCAACGCTGGCATCCAACCTTGGGGTGGGATGAGTGGGTAGGCTCAGCGCTGGGTCCATCCATGGTGAGGGGTGGGCTCAGCCACAGCATTCAACCTCAGTGGGTGGGAGCAGGCGGGCTCAGTGCTGGCATCCAACCTCGGTTTGGGGGGGCGGGCTCAGCCTAGTATTTGTACTCTTGATGAATTCTACTCTAACTAATGAGAAGAAAATTTAGTGCAGTTTTGATTTGCATTTTTTGTGTATTTCTTGGTTATTTATGTTTCTTCTTTTGAGAAGTTTCTGTTTTGTTCTTTTGCATTATAAATTGTGGTTTGTTTGGTTTTTTTAGTGTAAAGCTTTTTGTATTCTTTATGTAGTCTTGATATTAATCCCCTGTCAGAGGATTAGCTGGTAAAGATTCTTTCCCATTATTTAGACTCTCTCTTTATGCTCTTAATAATTTCTTTGCTTTTCAGAAAAAGATTTTAATTTGATGGTATCCCACTTATGGATTCTTGATTTTTTTCTTGAGCTTTAGGGGTCTTAATAAGGAAGTTAATGCCTGCACCAATATGTTGAGTACTGAATCTAAGTTTTCTTCTAGCAGTTGTTAAGTTTCTGGTCTATTTCCTAAGTCATTGATCCACTTTCATTTGAGCTTTGTGCAGGGTGAGAGAGAGGGATCTTGTTTCATTCTTCTATATATCTACATTTGGTTTTCCTAATCCTGTTTGTTTAAAGGGCTATCTTTTCTCCAACACATACAATTTACAACTTTGTCAAATATAAGATGACTGTGTCTATGTGGATTGGTCTTTCTGTATTCTATTCTATTCCATCGGCTTCATTTCTATTTTGATGCCAACACCATGCAACTTTTGATACTGTAGCTCTGTAGTATAACTTAAGATCAGGTATTGTGATGCCTCCTGCATCACCTTTCTTACTCATAATTGCTTTACATATTCTGAATCTCTTATTCTTCCAAATTTAAGAACTTTTTATTCTAGTTCAATGAAGAATATTATTGGTACTTCAATAGGGATTTTACTGAATGTGTATATTGCTTTTGGTAGTAAGAACAATTTGACAATATTAATTTGTCTTATCCAAGAAGATGTGAGGTCATTCCATATTCTCAGGTCATCTTTAATATATTTGTCCAGTGTTCTATGATTTTCATTGTAGAAATATTTCACCTGCTTGGTTAGATTCATGTTTTTCTTTTCTTTTTCTTTCTTTTCTTTTTTTTTTTTTTTTGAGGTTTTTGAAAATGAAATGGTCTTCTTGATTTCTTTATCAGTAGAATCACTGTTAGATTCTAGGGAATCTATTTACTTATGAATGTTGAGCCTACATCCTGCTACTTTGCTGAATTAATTTATCAGTTATAGAAGTCTTCTATTGGATTTTTTGGCAGAGAGGGGTGTCTTTTAGTTATAGGATCATGTCATCATCAAACAGAGATAATTTGACTTCTTCCTTGCCTATTTATATCCATTTAGTTTCCTTATCTTGTTGGACTTATCTGACAAGACTTTCAAAAATTCTATTAAATAGAAGTGGGAAGAATGAAGATCCTTGTTTTGTTCCTGAATTTAGAAGAAATGCTTTCATTCTTTTCTCCATTTCAGTATATCCTTAGGTTTGGTTTGTCATATTTAGCCTTTATAATGTTGAGATAATTTAATTTTATTCCCAGTTTCTTCAGCATTTTTCACATGAATGAGTGCTATTTTTTATCAAAGATCTTTTATGCATCAATTGAGATGATCATATAATTCTTGTACCTTAATTCTATTCTTGTGGTGAATTACATTTATTGATTTGCATGCATATGTACAGCCAACTTTAAATCTCTGGAATAAAATCTACTTGATGATGTACCATCTTCTTAATGTGTTTTGATGTGGTTTGTTAATATTTTGTTAATAATTTTACATCTGTGTTAATCAGGAAATGTTGATATGTAGTTTTCTTATTTGTACTTATTTGGTTATGGTATGAGAATAATACTGAATTTTTGAGTGAATTTTAATATACTCCATTCCTTTCTGTTTCATGGATTAATTTGAGAACATTAGCATTGGTTCTTTAAAGGTCTGAGAGAAATGAAGTGAGAATCTATCTGGTACTGAACTTGTCTCCATTGGAAGGCATTTAATTACTATTTCTATTACATTGCTACTTATTTGTTGGTTTAGATTCTCTATATCCTCTTGATTCAATTTGGGCAGGTCATAGGAATCTAGAAATTTGTTAATATCTTCTAGATTTTCCAGTTTATTCAATATGAATTTTTAAAATAATTTCTAATGATCCTCTGGATTTCAGAAGTATGTGTGTTGACATCTCCTTTTTCATCTCTAATTTCAGTTTTGTCCTCCCTCTCTCTTGCTTTTGATTAGTTTGGCTAAGGGTTCATCAATATTATTTCCCTTTTCAAAGAACCAATTTTTAATTGCATTGATCTATTTTTTTATTCTCAATTTTATTGATTTAAACTTTGATCTTAATAATTTCCTGTACTCTACTAATTTGGGAATTAATTTGTTCTTCCTTTCCTAGCCCTTGAGGTGGAGCATAAACTTATTCATTTGGAATTTCTCTATGTGTTCAATGTAGGCACTCAATGCAATAAACCTTTCTCTTAGAACTCCCTTCATGCTGTCCCAGAGATTTTGATATGGTACCTCTCTGATCATTTGTTTCTAAGAATTTTTTAATCCCTCTCCTGATTTCTTCTTTGATACATTTCTCATTTCTCATGCAATCTCTATGTGTTCATCATTTCTATGAGTTTTCTGGCTGTTGGTTTCTAATTTTATTCTCTTATGATCTATTTTATTCAGCTTTTTCACTGCTGTGACTAAACGATCCAACTAGAACAAGTATAGAGGAGGAAAATTTATTTAGGCTCATGGTTTCAGAGATCTCAGTCCATAGAAAAATGGTTCTATTCCTCAGGACTCAAGGTGAGGCAGAACATCATGGCAGAAGAGTGTGGTGGAGAGAAGCAGCTCACGTGATGATCATGAAGCAGAGAGAAAGGTCTTTACTTCCCAGACACAAATATATACCCCATAACCATCCCCCAATAAACCACTTCCTCCAGTCACACTCAGCCTGCCTCCAGTCACAACACAGTTAATCCAACCAGGTATCAATTCACTGATTAGTTTAAGGCTATAATCCAATTATTTCTCCCTCAAACCTTCTTGCATTGTCTCACATGTGAGCTGTTGGGGGACACCTCATATCCAAAACATAATATGATCTAATGAGATGTATGGGATCATATCCATTTTTGGAATTTGCTAAGACATTGTGGTCTAGAATATCGTCTATTTTCAAAAGGGTTCTATAAGTTGTTAAGAAAAAAGTGAATTCAGCTGTTTTAGACTGAAATATTCTCTAGATATCTATCAGATCCATTTGATTTATATTATTTAAATCAGAAATAGCTTTATAAATTTTGTTTGAATAACATGTCTGTTGGTAATTGTGGTGTGTTGAAATCACCCAGTATTATTGTAATGTGGTCTGAGATTTAATGTGAAGAAGTGTTTTTGTCTTCTTTTGTTTTCTCTTTTCACTGTAATTAAGTTTATTGACATTTGGTGCATTATTATTTACTGTTATGTCTTCTTGTAGGATTGTTCCCTTTCACAGTAAATAGTGAGGCTCTTTGTCTTTTCTCATTAATTTTTGTTTGAAGTCTGCTTTTTCAGAAGTAAGAAGAGCTCCCCCTGCTTCTTTTCAGATTTCCTTTGCATGGGATACTTTCTCCTATAACTTTCATTCAGTGAATGTCTGAGTATAATATGAGTCTATTGCAAACAGCACATACTTGGATATTGTTTTTAATCCATTCTGCCCATCTATGACTTTTAAATTGATAGTTGCAACCATCAGTGTGATCGTGGATAGACTTGTTATTTAATTCCATTTTAGTTAGTTTAGTTTTGCTGTATTTAATTTCACCTTGATTTTCATATAGTTAGTGAGCTTCATATATTTAGGAAATTGGGGTTTTTCTTTGGCAGCAGGTTTGTCCTTATGAAGTGTACCTTTCAGTATTCTTTGTAGTGGCTTAGTGGTAATGAATTCTTTTAGTTTATCCTCATTATTAAGTTTTTATTTTTCATCAATTCTGAAAGATAGCTTTTCTGGATATAGTAAACTTGATTGGGTAATTGTTTTATTTTAGAGGTTGGAATATCTCATTCTAGGCCCTTCTCGATTTTAGGGTCTGAGTTGAGAAGCCAGAAGTGAACCTGATTGGTTTGCCTCTAAATGTGAGCCAATGTTTTTTTCTTGCAGTTATATTGTTTCCCTATTTTGTACTTTTGGCATTTTAACTAAAATGTGTCTTAAAAAGAACCTTTTTCAGTCTTGCCTATGGGGACCCTGTATGCAACCTAAATGCACATGTCCATCTCATTTCTAAGGTGGGAAAATTTATATACTATCTTACTGAAGAGGTTCTTAATACATATCACCTGTATCTTCATATTCTCTTCTATCAGAATGACTCTCAAGTTTTGTTTCTTGATGTTGTCCCAGAGTTCTTTTTTAATCTGTTCTTGATCTTTTTTTTTTATTCCTTTATTGTATACTAAGTGTTCAAGTTCATATACCCTGTCTGCAGAACCTGAAATTCTCTTTGAGATTTGAGGTTCTCTTTTTTATACAATATATTTTCTTTTTTTCTTCCTTTTTATTGTTGTTTTTAGATATACATGACAGTATGATTGAACATGAAGTGCAGTTACACTGGTTGTATATTGATATATGAGCACATGGGAGTTATATCCAATTCATTTTACTGTCTTTCCTATCACATCCTCCTCACTGCCCTTCATTTCCCTTGTCTATTCCAAGAATTTCTATACATCCCCTCCCTACTCTCCCCTGTTTTGGGTTAGCATCCATATATTAGAGAGAATATTCAACCTTTGTTTTGGGAGGACTGGCTTATTTCACTTAGCATGATATTCTCCAATTCCATCCATCTACTGACAAATGCTGTAATTTCATTCTTCTTAATAACTCATATTCTATTGTGTATATATATCCCACATCTTTTCAGAGTATCTTGAACAGTTCCATAACTTGGCTATTGTGAATATGCAATCTATTTTGTGAATGATATTTTATAATGAATTTTTAAATTTGATTAATTGTTTTATTCCCAGGAGTTTTTTAGTTTTTGTTCAATATCTCTATTTCTTGTTGGTCCTTCATATTTTGTATTTGCTTTCTTAATTCCTTAGACCTTATTTGAGTTCACTGAACATTTTAATAGTCATTTTTTAGGCTTTCTGTGTTATTCACTGTGGGTTCCTTTGATGGGGAATTTTGAATTTGGAGGTGGGTGGAGACTAGTTTTCCTGTTTTCTCATGTTTTCAAACACATCAGTTCTGTTGGATTCATTTTGCTCATTTATATGTGTGTCCTTTTGTATGTCCTTTTTTTTCTTATTCTCAGGACTTCTCTCTGTTTTTGCTGTGCGAGTAGATGTCCAGGAGAGGACCTGAGGACCCCCTCTAATTATTCCTACTTGTGGCATTGTTTTTGGCTTCAGGTTTTTATCTCCCTTATTCTATATGTTGAAGTATTTTTGAGGCCAAGTGAGGCTAGTTCATGTGTAGAATGAGTTTCACTCCTATTTGGCTGAGTTGTTTCTCATAAGCTGGATCTTTCTGCTATGAGCTTGAATTATCCCACTTACTTCACAGATCCTCTTAGAAAAAGAGGGAATGAAGGACCAGCAATACTGTTAACAACTGATGTATGCCTTAAAAGAAATATCTGGTGTCTACTTTGACATCTGTAACACTAATTACTACCTGCAGAGTAATGGTGGAGTCAGCATTTAAGATCAGTGCCTACAACAAATCACCATGAACTTGATCTGACATTAACCATAAGGTGTTTCCTATGTTGTACACTATATTAATATCACAGCAACATAAATGGGGTCAGAATTACAAGAACCAATTCTATTAGTGGAATCATACTTTCTCAAGTGTAGAGAAAAGGTTGAAAAGCAAGAGAAAGTCTGAAATATTTAAAAAGTGAACAGAGGAAAAACAAGAGGTAGGTAGCAGATTATGGCTATAAAGATGGAGAAGTAAAAAATAACAATGCAATGAAATAAAGGAAGAGAGGATGAGGGATTTAAAAAATTCAGTAATTAGTAGAGGATAGATGAGGAGAGTGAAGAAAGAATAAGAAGAACAAAAAGAAGGTATGAACAAAGCAAGCAAAAGATCAAGACAAACCAAATCCATGTAAGATTTTTACCCTACCAAAGTTAGGCCAAAGCTAAATAATAAATATATATGTATATATTTGATCATATCTATACAGTGAGAACACACACACACACACACACAGAGTCACATAGGATGGGAAATTTATTTTTAAAATTCAAATAAACAAGTAAAATAGAATAAAAATTAAAAATAAAGGAGGAAAAAGGGTGGGAAATCGAAAAAAATTCTAATGAAAAAGCAAAAGGATTCCTTCTACTGAGGTGATCAAAATCATTGGCAAGGATTCAAGTTATTTGCTCATGTTGATGTTCCATTTTTTATGTTTTGTGGGGAGGGTGTCTCTGCAACCCTTGGGTAAAAGGTTGGGGGTTAGTCCCACATCTTTGCTTTTGTCCTCAAGCTGCCAGTTATTGTGACCAGGAGCCAAAATTGGTTATCAAACTGTAGGTTTCCCTTTTCCCACTATAGGATGGCTCAGACTTGGAAGTGCTGACAACTGGTGTATTCCCATAGTGGAATTGGTACAGAATTTAAAATTGGAAGTTCCAGTAGCTGAAGTTTGGTCTTGACTGTCCCTTGGCAAATCTGTTGGTGGGCATTTGAGATTTGGTCTTCACTGTGATTCTGAAGAGATGTTGATTTCTGCTAAAATTTCCACTTTGGGGGAGAGTAGTCTAAACCTCAAAAGGCTTCATATATTCCATCTTCATGATTGTGAATTTTCTAGGATCAGACTTGGAGTACAGACACATACCTGTGTGATGCATTACTGTCATTTCGAGATGCTCATATGGGTTGCCAGCAACAAAGGGCACTTTCTCTCATCAGTATTTCTGACTGAATTATCCTAAGCACCATTCTTCTGCCCTGTTTAAATCATGCTGGTCCAGATATATGTTGGACCCCACAATAGACAACTGCTGGGTCAGGCTGGCAACTTCCTTATACTTTCCCAATCTCCAGCCCCTGCACTCCTTCAGGATCACTCAAAAACTGTTTCTGCCAGTGCAACACTGACTCTGGTTGGACTTTCCACCCCTGGGTTGATTCATTTTTTTCACTCAAAAACTTCCTCAACTGTCACTGGGTTAGTTAAGATCAACTTCAATCTCTACTCCACAGGCTCCCCTGAGTCAATTTTGTCATGTTTTCCTCTCTCTTTGCCTCTACTCCCCATCCTCTTTGACATGGGCTGGTGGCACCAATGCCAACCAAGCTGGCGTGTCTCTAACATATTATTTCTTATGTTCAAAGTTCCCTAGTTTCTGTGTCTCTATGATTATTTTGCTACCCAATGTTGACTTTCAGTGAATTCATTTGTCTATCTTGCTGAGGAGCAGTCTTCCTGATTTTAAGATCTTGAACTTAGAAACTGCAGGGAAGTGTATTGCTCCTCTACTCCACCATCATTTCCTGGCTTTCAAATTGTCCAGTGTCTTTTTCAGAATTTCCAGCACCTGCACCCACATGAAATGAACCTCCTGAGCATATAAGAGGGAGTCTGGAGATGACCCCCAGAATAGTAGGCTCCACAGACTAAGGCTCACTATTGTTTCAATTAGAAATACTTACCAAAGTTTTCCCTATTGCATCTATTGAGATGATCACCAGATTTTTCTCTTAAAACTATTGATTAGACTTGAATTATCTCAAAAGGAAGTTTTTTCACTTCTGAATTTTTTAAAGAATGTGTATATTCTTTGTAGATTCTCCTTACAAACATTCTAATTATAGTATTTAAAATTTCCCTTCACCTATAATTATTTTTGCACCATTTTTGAGGTTTTAGCATTCATGTTTTGCCAAATTAATAAAATAAAACATGGACAGTTTCATGTGCGTTCCATATTAGATCCCCATGGTCTTAAATCTCATAAGAATCTAATGAACAAGTCTTTAAAGTGTGCTGGAACTGACAATTTAGTCATGTGATTCTTTATAATGGTAGCAGAGGGAGATTTTTCTGATAATTCACCATTCAGGTTTGATTTGGAGTTATTTTACTGGTATGGTATTTCATTATAAAATGTTCATCCTTTTTCATTCTTAAATGTATGGCTAATAATCTCGTGCTGTATTCAGTTAAAGTATTTTAATGTTTTAAAAACATCTTTTAAGGCAATGCAATTCACATTGATATGAAACCACCTGAGATGCCCATACATGGATGAGGGGATAAAAGAAATGTCATATATATACACAAGGCAGTTTTACTGATCCATGAAGAATGAAATTATCACACTTGTTGGTAAATGGATGGAACCAGAGAATATCTTGCTAAGTGAAACTGGCAAGATTCAGGAAGTCAAGTGTTGAAGTTTCTCTCATATGTGGAAGGTATAACAAAATAATAATGCAATACAGGAACAAAGCAAATGGCATTGGGTAAACTGGATATCCATATGTAGAAGGACAAAATGAGATCTCTATTTCACACCTAAAAAGACAACACAAAAGGTATAGGAAGCCTAGACATAAGAACAGAATCATTGCAACTCCTCACAGGACATCTAGAGGAAACACCTCAGCATATAGGCACAGAATAAGACTTTATGGAGAGGAATATTACAGCTAAGGAAATAATAGCAAGGTGGAGATGAACTGGAGTACATCAAATAAAATTTTCTGCAGAGCAAAGAAGAGAAGTAACAGAGTGTATAGCATGGGAGAAAATCCATGCCAGATATTCTTTGATGGAGGATTACTACACAAAATGTATAAACAACTAAAGGAACTCAGCACTGCAAGGAAAAACCACCCATTTAACCAATGGCAAATGAACAGACAGTTCACAAAGGAAAGTGTATAATCAGTCAACTCCTACATGAAAAGAGGTTCAAAGTCTTTAATCCTAAGGGACATGCAAATGAAAATTATGATGAGATTTCATCTTACCACATTCAATAAACAATACTCAAGAATACACAAAATAAACACTGATGAGGATGTGGGTATTTGGAATCCCTTAGCACTGTTGGTGAGGACACATATTATTACTTCCACTATGGGAAGCAGGATGGAGGTTACTCTTAAAATTAAAAATAAAATTACAAATGGCGCAGCTATACTGCTCCCTACTATTTACTGAAAAAATATAGTCAGCCTACACACAATGGATTATTCAGCCATAGAAATGGTGTCAGGTGCTAAAAAATGCATGGAATTACACAGTATCCTGTTAAACAAAATAAGACAGACTCAGAAATAAACATGTCATATGTGGAAATGTTCCTCATGAAATTTGATGGAAGACCATAAGTGGGAAAAGAGAGGAAAGGATATGACTGTATTTTGGGAGTGACATTCATCAAACTAAGTTATACACAGATACAAGTATGTCACAATGAAACCCTCTATTTTATATAACAAATGTGCACTGGTACAAAACTTTGATCATCAAAATCATTTTCAATCTATAATTCCTTAGTGCTATTCTAAGTCTTAATAAGAAGGGAAGTAAAGAAACTTATTTATTAAGTATCTAAAATGGGTGGGCACATATTTGTATATGTTTCTATACTTGATGATCATAAAATAATTTTGGTGATGCCATCTTATGCCCTGCTTCCCAGTCACTCCAGAATATGAGGAGAACAATGGAAGACAAATTTTCTCCCTGTCCAGAAGGTCCTTCTCTTATACATTTATGATTCTGTTTCCTTCCCCACCTTTATTGTCAACTTAAATGTCATAGCCAGAATAATTTTCACTAATTCCAGAATCTCCCTCACAGACCTATCCACGCTGCTCTGAGTTGTCATGGATGCATGCATTATAAACTTCACCTCACTATGGGGAGACACCTGGGAGGAAACATTCAGTACCTCTACAATGTACCAGGCTTATCTTAGACACCATTTGTCCACCACAACCCTACCTAGTATCTCCAGTCCCACCTGCTCATTTCTTTTCTGAGTCCACAGCCATCAATAACTGGAACAGGTCACACCCTTTCATGTCACAAGCCTGTGCATGCATCTCCCTCCTTCCCTCTGACATTTATATGGCTTGGAGTTAGATGGGCATCTTATATATGTGAGGCACAGGCTGGACACCATGCATAGGCTCCAACCACAAGCACACACACTTCATCTGTATAAGAACACCATACGGAGGCTCCTGTCCCTCTTTCACCTTGCTGCCTCTCCACTCCTCCTTAGTATGATGAGCAGGATTCAGGCGAAGAATTCTTTCTCACAGCAACCTTCCCCAGCACCCGAGGTTCAAGACTAGAGCAGATCCCACTGCCCTTTGCTCAAAAAGCATTCTGTGCTTCCCTCTGCACAGCCAGCACTGCAGACTCATTTTCACATCTGGAATGCAGCACAGCCTAGCACTCTTTGAAATGTGAGTGGGATCTGGGAGCCCATTGGAGCTCATCTAGGCTGGGTCCTAAGCACCATGTAGCACTAAGTCAGCTTCTGCCATCCTCATTGTCTTTTGTGGCCTGAGTGTGGAAACTCAGGGTACAATGAATTATTCCTTGAGGACCCAAAGCAGAGCACTTAGAAAGTCTCCCAAGTTCAGTGTGACTCTGAAAGTGGAGTTTTGAGATGAGACTACCTTCCCCACTTGGCTAGTTTCTGTTGGGTTCTTGTCTCACACATTTTGAAGAATAAAAGCCATGAACAATCACAGAAGGGAAGAACCAACAGAGCAAGATTTATCTAATTGAGAAGAGATAGAACTCTTGCAGAAAAACCCATTTTGGTGTGCCAGTTTAGGAGTTTATATATGGTCCTGGTTAGAACACGTAGCAAAATGTATGTTAAACAGGAATTGAAAAGAATAAAAGCTATTATTGTCTTTCTTTCCATCCAGGTTCACCCCCACCTTTCTTCCTATAACTTCCATCTGGGTTCAGTCCCACCTTCTGGTTTTCATCTCTAGGACAAAGGAGTTGGCTGGCAGTGTTCCCACAGGTGAGCCTCAAGGTCTTTCACATTTGAAATAGGCCTTGAGGGTGCTCATTACTATGTTTACTGGTTAGCCTCCAGGTATGGTTGAATGGGGCCCTTTATCCTGACTGTCTGGTCACTTTACTATCCATTCTATTTTATCCTCATTCAACTCCAGAGTTAGAGCTCACTCATCAGGGCACAGAGAAGGATCAGTAAGTCTTTAGCACCTTCTCCTGCTCTGACTCAGTGACATCACATGGCCGTGGTCAGTTGGGCTTCTCAAGGGAATAGGATCACTCTAGATGGGAAAAAGACCCATGATCTGAGCCACCAGGTGCCCCAGTGCCAAGCAGAAGAGAGGAAAGGCCAATCAGGAGAGTGGAAATAGGCAAAAGGCAGAATGTGGCACAAGCATGTGGTCAGGGAATCCAGGGTGAATGTGCAGATGAGACAACATGCCAGAGGCTGGTGGTGCTGATTGTTAGGTTGGAAATTTAGGCAACTGTAGGGGGCAGAGCTGAGCAGCTGGAACAAAGGCCAGCCTGCCAAAGGTGACCATAAAGTGGGCTAGAAAATTCCACTGATTCTTCACGTCCACCTGTCACTCAAGAGGACCCCCTCCCATCCCAGCCTATAAAAACCCTGGGCAGCCTGGACCATGTGCAATTTTCTCCGAGTCCCTAATCCCCCCGGGGGTCAGGGAATTTCACCTGAGAGCCAAATTCCAATAAAGCTTGCTGTGGCCACTTTCTGTCCAATTTTATTTGGCCACTAACCGTGCCCGCCGAGCCCGCTGAGTTTACACTGATACCGCTGTTTACTGGTGACGAGTACTGCTTCCTCAAATGTTGAAGTATAGCATCAGAGAAGCACACCAAGGCAAGCATCTTAAGTAGGTTTTATTTAAAGGTAATAATACAGACTTCTCCTGAGAGGCAGAAGGGGACCATGGTTGATATTCTAGAGTTCCAAGAAGTGAGCTTGCCCTGCAACTCTTATAGATTAGGGTGTCTTGTTCTCCAGTTCTCTCCCTGTTTATCTCTCCTTCCTGCCTACTTGACTAGGCCCAGGAGTTTCTGGTAACATAGCAAAAAGATGAGGAGCAGATGGGGCACAGGGAGGGCCAAAGTGATTCAGGCAGGTAAGGGCCCAGGGGGCATTAATTAGCAGTTTCTTGCCTGCAGTCCTTGACAAGTGCAGATGAATTTGGCAATCAATGGGCTCCAGAGATTCTTGACATTCCATTCTCCTTCCATTCAACTTCCAGAGGCAGCTTTCATGGCCTCCATTTTCTCCATCTGACCCGATCCCCTATTTCTACACTAACTGCCTGTCCCCAATTCTGGCTTCAGCTTTATCTTTCACAGTATATTCTTTTTTAGTTCATTTTATTTCATATAAATAGGTATACAATTAGATAGCATATGAATATTTAGGATATAGCAAACCAAAATATGATGAAAAGTGACTGAAAGAATTCCACATGGAGACACAGGTCAAAGCTAAGCACCGGAGTAGTTCTACTTTATTCAGAAAGGAGTGTGTTTACATAGAGCCGGGTGTGGGCTTACTGGTTGGGGCATGAAGTGGGGTGAGAGTTGATAGGATGAGTCCCATTGCTGCAGGTTTCAGGTGGAGGTGTTGAATACTGATTGGGTGTGGCATGGTGCTGGTGGGAACAGCGATGGGAGGTAGAATCCGGAAGAGAAAACTGACCAGTGCCATGTTGGGAAAAGTAAGAACTGTGACCTTAAATTTCTCCCTTTTTGCTTTAATATTTTGGAAGGGGGCGTAGCTCAATCTGGCTACTTCCTGCTGGATGGGGGCAGAGTCTGGGAAGGGGGTAGAGGGTTTTGGGAGAAATATGGTCAGGAGACCCCATAACAAGGCCGAAAAAGGGAAGGTTTTTTGGGGGGTGAGGTTGGTGAATGTCCCCTGTAGCCACAGGTCCTGAATTGTCTCATTCCATTCCCTCAGGTGGTAAACGGGTGGAATGAGCCAAGTGCCCTGGTGAAGGGATGTGAGGAAAGAGTCCCATGAGCTGAGTAGTTTTTCTTTAACAGGTGGTGGTAAGATGTTCCCGGGGGGACGTGGGGAAGTCATCTATAGCCAGTGGTTGATAGTATCTGAGGAGAAGCTGGTTGAAAGTTTGGTTAGAAATAGCCTGAAGTTGACGTTGAAGGAACTTTAACAAGAAGGGTAAAAAGAGACAAGTGAGAGAAATGAGGAGTACTGGACCCAGGATTGGGAGTACCCACACAAGGAAGGAGGACTGAAGCCAGAATGAAAGAGGAGAAACAGGAGTATGTCCGCGAAGCCCCGCAGCCAAATCCTGTAGTTTAATAATGTTCTGTTCAAACACCCCAGATTCATTTATATAGTAACAACATTCTTCTCTGAGGAATAAACAAGTACCTCCTTTTTCAGCTGTAAGATCTATGGCCTTGTGGCTTTGCAGTGTTACCTGGGCCAGAGAGGTTACCTGCTTCTGTAAGGAAGCTAGGGATTCAGCTGTTGAAGTGAGGGCACCTTCAAGTTTGGTGTTCAGTTGTTCTGTGGCCCACAGAGAGTGACCGAGGGCTCCGCCTGAAAAGAAGCTCTGGTGATAGAAGAGGTTAGTGATATTCCCACAAGTATAGGTAGGAAGGCAGCTCGTTTTTGCCACAGGGAGAGAAGGAAAAAAAAGATTGAAGTTTGGAGGAACTATAGAGGGTTAATTGAGGCACAAGTGTGATAAGGACACAGGGAAAGTGAAATCAATGTGGAGCTGGTTACTAACAGTGGTGTTGCACCAGAAGAAATGCCCAGGGTGGGTATATATGGTGTTTGTAATAGTGGCATTAGTGTGGCAGGTTATAACTGAAGGATATATTGAGGGTGAGGATGTAAGAAGACAATGAATAAAGTGATCTGGTTTGGGTTCCTATAAGGGAACAGCATGGATAGGTGTTATTGGTTTTGCAGAGGTTGGGAATGAGTAGGTAGAGGAGTTCAGAGGGACTGTGGCCAGGAGGGGTTGTTTCAAGGAGGCACATAAGAAGCAATTTTTAGGATCAACAGAGGTGAGATTTAGAAATTTAGCTGTTTCTTGGATAAGATGTAGCCAAGAATAGGTATGACCAGAAGGTGAGGATGTATTTTGTAAGGTTTGGATAAGAACCTTTTCTGAGTGTTTTATATCTGAAGCAACCTGAGAGTTTTGTGATCCTACAGGAGTGAGTTCACGAGAGATGTGAAGGGTTCCATGAGGTTTAGACCAGGTTCCATAATAGATGAAGGCCTTTTCTCCAGTTGCCCAGCGTGGGTCCCAGGGGTCTTTGATGGTGAGTGAAATTGAGCCATTCTTCTCTTTCTGGAGATTATTGGAGGCAGAGTACAAGGAATGTCCATGGGTGGAGTCTCCCAGGTAGTGAATGTTGCATGACCAATATGGACAGCCCCCATAAATATCAGGCCGCCAATGACAGTAATCTTTCTTTTGGTCATATATGAAGCAGAGGTAGGGAAGAAGGAGGGGCTGACTGAAGAAGACCTTGGTTGTTGGTGGGAACATAAGAGTTATTGGGGCTAAACATCCTGTAGGTGGACAGGAGACAGAGGTGGGAAGTAGATGAGTAGTTTTGGTGTTATGTTCAGTATAGGTTTCTGTGACTTTGAATGTCCAGACAAAAGTTGTGGCATGTGAGGGGAGACTTGGGGGGTTAGGAGGAGTGGGAAGAGGAACAGTTTAGAGTTGAGCATTTTTGGGTATGGTTTTAGTATTTTTGGGTATGGGTTCGAGGAGTGAGATGCGAGAAAAGCGTAGTTTCAGAGGGTTTTGAGGAGAGGGGGAACAGGAGAATTTGGGATCAGCTTCCCGAGGAGGAGTCTCCTGGTGAGCTTCTTTTGGATCGGCAGGGCAGGAAGTGGGTTTGAGCCTAGGGAGAGAGTTGATTGTGGGGAAGAGCCAACTTGGCAGCTGTGGGAGTGCATAGGATGACTTTAGCTGGTCCTTCCCATTTTGGTTGTAATGGGTTTTTATCCCCCAGAGGGCAGAAGTAGACAGATTGACAAGGTGTCAAGGGAAAAGTGTTTTGAAAGAGGTTGGGGTCAGGAAGGAGTCAGTCCTGGTATTTCCACAATTCAGTTCAAAGGTGGAAGAGGAGAGGTAAGGAATATTTGTTAGAAATAGGCCAAGACTTGGGCGATAGTCCAGGGGGAATGAGGGGGCGGCCATACATGACCTCGAATGGGGAGAGAGATGAGGGTTTTTTGGTAAGTGTAAGTGTAAGAGGGCTAAAGGGAGTAGCTTAACCCAGTCTAAACTAAGTTCCATAGTTAGTTTAGTGAGGATATCTTTAAGGGACCTGTTTGTTCTTTCAACTTGTCCTGAGGCTTGTGGGCGATAGGGGCAGTGAAAATGCCAAGGGAATGATAAGCCTTGAGTGAGGGTCTGAGTAACTTGTGAAATAAATTCAGGGCTGTTGTTGGATTGGATGGATGTGGGCATCCCAAATTGAGGGATGATTTGAGTCATTAGGATGTTAGCAATGGTAAAGGCCCTTTTGTTGGATGTAGGAAAAGCCTCGACCCATCTGGAGAAGGTATCCACAAGTACTAGTAGGTATTTCATGTGTTTAACTCTGGGCATATTGGTGAAGTCAATTTGCCAGTCAGTTGCAGGGATGTGCCCTCGAGCTGATGGGAAGGGAAGGGTTTAGGCCATAAGGGTGTGTTGGAATTGGTTCGTTGACAAATGTGGCATGTTGAGGAGATGCTCTGTAAGAGGGTTCTATCATCCGCAGAGAGGGTGAAAAAGGAATGAAGAAAGATTTCAAGACTTTGGGGGCTAGAGTGAAACAGGGAATGGAGGAAATGGAAAAGATGCTGATGAACTGGAGGAGTGAGTATGAGTATTGGAGAGAGATTGGAAGTTTGGAAGGCAGCCGATCGTGCGGCCTGATCAGCTTTGGAATCAGTTTTGGAATTGCCCGTTGTGATAGGGAAGGAGTCAGTTTGGTGAGCTTTACAGTGTGTGATACCAAGTTTAGATGGTAGCTTTGAAGCTTCTAAGAGGTTAGAAATAAATTAGTTGAATTAGTGACAGAGGAGCCCTTGGTTGTTAGGAGTCCCCTTTCTTTCCATATTGCAGCATGAGACAAGAGAATATGGAAAACATATTTGGAATCAGTGTAAAGGGAGAGAGCCTTTCCTGCTTCTAGCTCACAAGCCCTGGTAGCTGCCACAAGTTCAGCCTGTTGGTTAGTGGTGTTTGGTGGAAGAAGTTTTGCTTCAATTATAGAGGAGAGGGAGACAATGGCATATCCTGCCACTCTGACCCCATCCTGTATGAAGGAACTGCCATCAGAAAACCATGTAGTCAGGACAAGATAAAGGCCCCTCAGAGATTGTTGTGGGGCAGGGAAGAAAAACTTCCAGAGCTTCAGTACAGTTATGGACTGGGGGCTCTGGTAAGTTGGTTGTGATAGAGAGCAAGGAGGCAGGTATTCAACAGGGGACAGGGTTTGAAAGATTTAGTGGGGTTCTGTAAAAATGATACCAGTAAGGAGAGAATCCTGGAAGGGGGGAGAGATTGTAACCCTTTGTGGGTTAAGAGGTCCTTCAGGTGATGTGGTGAAAGAATTGTGAGGGGAGACCCAAAAGTGAGTTTATGAGCTTCCTTTTGGAGATCATGGCTGACTGCCAAGGCGTGCAGGCAGGGTGCCCATCCTCTAATGGTAGGGTCCAACTGCCTGGAGAGATAGGCTACTGGGGCAAAAGTTGGTCCATAGTTTTGTCCAAGGATTCCTAAACTTTGGCCTCCTTTTTCATGAACATAGAGAAGAAAAGGTTTTTTTAGGTCCGGCAGGTGGAGGGCTGGGGCCTGGTGGCTGGTGGACTATAGGAGGCTGAAGGGGAAGAAGAAGGTGCTGCGGAAGATGGTGCCATGGAAGAAGAAGAAGGTGGAGGTGGAGAAGAGAGGGAAGATGGTGATGAAGCAGAATCAGGCGATGAAGGGCCTGGGGAAGTGGGAGCAGAAGGAGGGAGATGATAAGGAGGGGGTTCATCGATGGGGTCAAAGGAGGAGGAGGATTTAGAAGGGGGAAGTGAGGGTTTGCAGGCTTGAAGAACTTGGTGAGGGCTACAACAGGTGCAGAGGTCAGGGTGGGACCAGAGAAGGGAGAAAGCCTCGATGTAGGGAACCCCCTTCCACTTTTTTAAGTGCTGGCAATAGTTAAAAAGATCTAGCAGAATTTGATGGTCAAGGGAGCTTTCAGGAGGCCATTTATTTTGATTATCCAAGTGATAGGAAGGCCAGTCCTGAGTACAGAATTTGATGAGAGTTTTTGACTTAATGTCTGGGGTCAGTGAGAGGTGAGCCAAATTGGAGAGTAAACATTTTAAAGGGGAATTGCTCGGGAGGAAAGAAGAGGCCCCCCATTGTCCTCTGAAAATAGAGGGAGAGAGAAAGAGAAGGGAGGGAGGGAGAGAGAGAGAGAGAGAGAGAGAGAGAGAGAGAGAGAGAGAGAGAGAAATCTCTGGGCCAGAAAAGGAATGGATGACTCACTTAGGCATCCCCAAGGAGAGAAACCATTCATGGGGCCCAGTAGGGTCGGGGGCAAAGGGAAAAGTCAGATTGTTACCTGAGGATTCCCTTGCCGGGAAGAAATGCCGGGGGCCGCAGAGAACCTAGCACTAGGTTTTCATTGGAAAATGGTGGAAGGTAGGAGAGAGTAGAGAAGAGAAAGAAAATAAGAAGGGGTCTATTGTTCCCTCCCACCTGATTGGATAATGGATGAGGCACCTAGGAGTCCAATGAGGCCATAAAGACCGAGGTGAGGTGCGATCTCCTCCCTATAACCAGGCATTGGGGGCTGCTGGACAATCATGGTCAGATACCCCATGATAGTCAAGTTAAGGGTGGTTTCCTCTTGAGGGGTGAGGGGTGACTACCTAGAAATTAGCCAGTGGTGGTTGCCAGGTAGCCAGCATTCAAAAAGGTGGACATGGGCAAGAAGCTTTGACCGTGCAGGGAGAGGGGGTCCTCAGTAGTGGTTTTCCCCCTTCCAGGTTTTGGCACCAATGAAAGAATTCCCCACGGAGACACGGGTCAAAGCTAAGCACCAGAGTAGTTCCACTTTATTTAGAAAGGAGTGTGTTTATATAGAGCCAGGTGTGGGCTTATTGGTTGGGGCATGAAATGGGGTGAGAGTTGATAGGACGAGTCCTGTTACCACGGGTTTCAGGTGGAGGTGTTGAATACTGATTGGGAACAAAAAACATGCTAAACTCAATGTACAATAAACTCCAACATTCAAAAAAAAAAAATACTGATTGGGTGTGGTGTGGTGCCAGTGGAAACAGCGATGGGAGGTAGAATCCGGAAGAGAAAGCTGATCAGCGCCATGTTGGGAAAAGTAAGAGCGGTGACCTTATAGTGACAATATGAAATACATCTATGATGTTTTATATTTTGCTGGAAAGAACCACCCATCTATATCAATTAGTGAGAATTTGGTGGCTAATTCAGGTTTAGTTGTAACAGGAACACTGGACTTCCTAAACAGACAGAATAGATCTGTTTTGCTGACTTTTCCTTCTGCAAATCGACTAACTTCACTCGCTTGACAAATTTTCCAACATCATGTGCACCTAATTCAAGCTTTCATCTCTAGATGAAGTCAAGTGAAGTTGCTGATTCATTTAATCTCTACATGGATGAGTCACACAAAAACAAATGACATTTTTTTTCAACAATACATTCATTACCCAAACTACTGTTTTGCTCAGGTCCTTTGTCTATTTGGTGAAATTGAACTAGACAAGATAGTCAGAAATGTCAAAAAGAAGTAAGATTTTCCTGACTAATAATGAAAAAGAAGGAAGAAAAAAACTTTGTGTTAACTCTTATGTCAAAAGCAGATTGTTCCCAGCAGAGACATATATCAGCATGGATTCAAAAGTTAACTTTTGAGATGATTTATAAAGCCCAGGTAGGTTATCACTACCCAAAGTAAATTCATTGAGAAATATTGACAAAGCAACGATTTCCTACCATTTTCATCACATCCTAGTGCTTAAAGGGGAAGCTGTAGTTCTCAGGAGGACACTATCCACTGAACTTCTGGTCCTTTGAATGGAGTTATTGCTTTGCTGGTGTGAACACATTCTCAGCAATGATTTGTTATCAGCTATGAATCTCCATTCACTTCAGGGAAGTTGTAGTTCTTGAAGAACTAGATGCTGAACTTGAATGGATTGCTATTGACAACAAATCTTTTGCAAGAGGAATAAAAAGAAAAAAAGAAATCTCCCCTAGTCAAAGTAATTGCAGCTTAGGCTTAGTATGACACTGAAATCTGTATAGGAGACTGAATATTGGGTTCCTATCACTCCATTCCAGAACGGATAAAGTCACTGAATTCTTGGACACAACTTTCCTGTGTTCCTCACATTTTTTCTTGGACATGTTTTTGTTATCAAATGAGGTGTCTAAGGTCTTTGGAGTACCAATCAAAAAAAAAAAAAAAAAAGAGCAAGACATATAGAAGTAACAAGGAAACTACAGATTTTTTTGAGGTGAGGGTGAAAGTAGCACTCTAATGTAGAACAGAAAGGGCTGAGCAGGAGAAAAAGGCTCAAAACATGGATGTGTGGAAATAAGTATCTTATATGCTAGAATATGAAGCATTCTTTTCCCTCTATGGGCTGATTAAAAATCTTACCCATTTGTTCCCTTACAATACCCGATTAGAATAGTGGTAAATTTTACCCCATTGGTTACTTTAGAAAACCTAATTAGAATGCTGTCCACTTTACCTCACTGATCATTTTAGAATACTGAACCTGTGGTGGGAGTTATCATATGCTATAAGTCTTCAGTGATGGGAGTTGTCATGGTAATGGGACTCAGTGTAAACAGGGATGTGATGACTCCTCTCCCTATCTTGTCCTCCAGCACCATTTTTCTTGTACTCTGCCTCCACCATCTTTGAATTCCTGAACCTAAGTTTGCCCTCATATGTCCATCTTACTACACTTTCTTTATCATATTTCAGAACAGCTGCAAGTTCCAGATAGAGTTGTTTCTAACTCTTAGTAGGGACTACCTATAACTATAGTCAAAGGCAACCTAAAACATGGTCAGGTACTAGTACAATTTCTATTCAATATGATAACTATGGTCAAACATAAATAGGAATACCTCCAAAGCTATGCATTTAAACTCATGGAAAATTACTAGAATATAACAGACCATGTTTGAAAAGACAAATAACTGTATTTACAGAAACTATTTTGTTAAAATGAGTCAGTTTAGGATATTCAGAAGATTATGGGATGCCTCTTTATGCAATAGGAACTGTAATAAAACTATCAACTGTAATAAAACTAAGTGTCTACACTTACTTAGTGTAAAACATTTTCATATGCACCATTATCTCTTTGCACCTTTATAGCAACCTCGATGACAAGTTAAACTTTCTAGAAGTGACTTTAAAGCAGAATTTAATAGACCAAAGTTTGGTAAATAATTTCTCTTGGAGCAACACACTTGGAAAAGATGATGAGGCAGCAAACCTGGCAAAGAGAGATCCCAGCTACACAGCAGACCAAAAAGCAATGCTGTCCAGCACAATGGTAGCTCATAAACTAACGTGACTTATCCAAATTCTCTCATTTGGGCCCCAAATGGACAGACCTTTATTTCCCTGTCCAAAATCACTGAGTGTGAGTTGTCCCCAAAATTAGTTGTCCTTGGATAAGGTAACTATCTGCCATGGAGGCAATTGCTGAAGAAACTGACAGCCCAATGCTACCTGCAGATGTCACCACCATTAATCATAATAAATCTTTATTTGATGAGGTATCTGGGAATTACTGTTGGGGGCTAAGCCATGCGGACTACGCCAAGATGGCGCCTGGTAGCCAGCCAGAAGTTGTTTTGATCACATCAGTGGTGAGGAAGTCGGTTAACATAAACACACCCAGGTGCTTTATCATTGGCTGTATTCAAATAAGTCCATGCACACAACACGTGCACATGTGTTCCCGAGTGCTCCTGCTTGTGCCTGCTCATTTTGACCTTTACCATGATTGGACAGCTAGCTCCTCGCCTCATCTTCACTTAACTAACGTTGGCCCTACCCTCTGCCTCCTGGAGGGAATATAAGCCGGCTGTCCTCGAGCGCCGGAGTTCTGGGTTCCGGGTTCATGAATCTTCAATAAACCGCTTCAAATTCAAGAGGCTTGCTGCCTGTTTGTCTCCCATGCCAAATTGACTCTGCTGGACGGCGTCAAGTGGTGACCTGTACGGGGAGCTCTGCATTCGTCTCCCCTCCCAAGAACCCAAATGGTAAGTAGCAAAGTAAGCTGTAACCCCTGTCTCTAAGGCAGTTAGGTGCTCAGGTAAGCTGTATCCCCTGTCTCTAAGGCAGTTTGGTGCTCAGGAGAGCTGGCCAGGTAGTGAAATACAAAAATAAATAGGATAGTAAATGAGCTCCAGAGTGCGTGTATTTTGTGTTGCTTGTGTGTTTGTACTACTGTTAGTGTGGTCTTTGTTCGTCCTGTATCAAACTTATTTAGTAGCAAAAGATGGGTTCAGAAATATCACGAAATCAGTCTGAAAGGATAATTCAAATTAAAGAGGAAGTTGGCTGGAGTAGCCAAAAACAGGAAGAAAGTTCTGAAGAGGAAGGAGACACTGGGGAGGAACCAGAAAATAAGCGCGTTAACATTGCAAAATTGCTAAAGGGCAGGAAAGACCATGAGATAATTACCCCCTTAGCTCCCCCTTATGATGAAAGGTGGGAAGACCCAACATTTTGTAAGCACTCTTGTTGGCCATGTTGTAGTGGAGTCCCAAGTGATAAACAGACCGGGGATCGCTGGGACCCTGTGGAAGGCCCATTAAGACTGTCCTGCCTTGTCTTGGCGGACAATCAGGGGCAGCGATTTCATCAGGCCCTAGAATTTAAAACAGTAAAAAAATCTTAAAGAGGCAGTCGCTACTTATGGGCCCCAAGCTCCGTTTACTGTGAGTATGGTGGAATCCATCGTAACACTTAATCTGACTCCTAGTGATTGGGCAAGTATGTGTCGAGCAGTTTTGCATGGTGGACAATATTTAATGTGGAAAGTAACCAATCAAGAGCTCTGTGCAGAGATGACTCATAGAAACACAGCTGCAGGTTTCCATCAATGAAACCTAGATATGTTACTGGGACAAGGACTATACACTGAACAACAGCAACAAATTATGTATGATCCAGCGGTCTATCTTCAGATAGCTACCGCCACTGTTAGAGTTTGGAAAACATTACAAGGTCATGGGGACTTGCAAAGGCAATTATCCAAAGTTATACAGGGCTCAAATGAATCATATGCAGAATTTGTAGACCATCTGTTACAAACAGCAGGCAGAGTGTTTGGGAATTCAGAACAAGCAATGCCTTTAATAAAACAGTTAGCATATGAACAAGCTAATAAATGGTGCAGGGAAGCAATTAGGCCATGGAAAAATAAGGATCTCAATACCTATTTAAAAATATGCAGGGATATTAATGAGTTAGCTATATAGGGTCAAGTACTAGCAGCTGCTGTTGCCCAAGGAGTAGCTCAAGCTATGGGGGCCAAACCCAAAATCTGTTTTTCATGTGGACAGCCAGAACATTTTGAAAGGGATTGTCCAAACCCAGGTCATAGTATATACAAAAAAATGCCCAGAGTATGTCCAAAATGTAAAGAAGGAAAACACTGGGCAAGTGAATGTCAATTTGTAACTGACATTGAAGGAAAACCACTCCCAAAAATGAGATGAGGGGCCCTCGGGCTCGGGCCCCACAAATATTCCGAGCCCTGAAGGAAGGATAACCAGCGGCAGATCCCATCAGAGTGATTCCTGGAACCCATTATCCATCAATTCCCTCATCAGACAAACAACAGGAAGCACAGGATTGGATACCTGTGCCACCGCCAGAGCAGTACTATCTCCAGAAATGGGGGTTCAATTAATACCTATGGGTATCTATGGATCTCTTAAATTGGGGACAGTAGGTTTACTATTAGGGTGCAATTCTGCTGCCCTAAGAGGACTCCATATAACACCAGGAGTAATCGATCCAGATTATGAGGGAGAGATAAAAATAATGGTCAGTTCCCCAAAAGGTATTTCTGTTATAAGTCAGGGGGATAAAATAGCACAAATATTGGTGATACCCAGTGAACATGACAAATATTTAGCAAAAAGGAATAAAATAAATAAATTGGGGTTTGGATCCACAGGGGAACCTATGACCATGCTTGCCTTAGACCTAAACAATCGTCCCATGTATACTATAAGAATAAATGACAAGGAATTTAATGGGTTATTAGACACTGGAACTGATCTTAGTATCATAACATTAACCCAATGGCCAAAAGATTGGCCTCTTCAAAAGGCTGACCAGACCTTACGAGGTTTGGGGGTTGCCTCAAACCTACCCCGGAGTGCACAGTTATTGAAATGGTCAGATACGGAAGGAAATCACAGTACTTTCCAACCCTATGTCTTAAGAGATTTACCTGTTAATTTATGGGGGAGAGACATATTAAGACAATTACAGATCAAGTTGACTAATGAACATACACATATTAACCCGACAGCTTGTAATATCATGGTGAACCAGGGATTCATACCTGGAAAAGGACTGGGAGCACATTCACAGGGAATAACTGAACCCATCCAAGCTATGAGGAGAAGTAATAAAGAGGGACTGGGTTTTCAGAGGGGGCCACTGAGCCAATAAAAATTACATGGAAATCACAAAAGGCTGTTTGGGTACCTCAGTGGCCCCTCAATACTCAAAAGTTACAAGCAGCCAGAGAGTTAGTAAGACAACAACTGGTCTTAGGCCATCTACAACCCTCTACATCTCCTTTCAGCACACCTATTTTTGTAATTAAAAAGAAATCAGGAAAGTGGCAACTCCTCCAAGATCTTAGAGCAATTAATAATCAAATGGTAATAATGGGAGCAGCTCAATCCGGACTCCCTCAATTGTCTGCTATTCCAAAGGATTGGAGAATTATAGTTTTAGACATAAAAGATTGCTTCTTTTCTATACCACTTCATAAGGAAGATACCTGTAGATTTGCTTTTACTGTACCAGCTACTAACCATGAAGGACCCGATCAAAGATATGAATGAACAGTATTGCCACAAGGCATGGCCAACCTATGTGTCAGGTCTATGTAGACAAAGCTTTACAGCCTATTAGAAAATCTGATAAAGACCTAAAGATCTATCATTATATGGATGATGTCTTATTAGCTAATTCTGATCAAGGCAAACTTTTCAGAGTATATGATGGGCTGGTCAAAAATCTTCGATTTGGATTAGAGATAGCAGAGGATAAATTACAGAGTTCTTGCCCCATTACCTACCTTGGTGCCATTATTGACAAAAACCTTAATACAATCCCAAAAGGTTACCTTTAGGATGGATAAATTAAAAACATTAAATGATTTCCAGAAACTTTTGGGAGATATAAACTGAATAAGACCATATTTAAAATTAACAACTGAAGACCTTGGACCATTATTTGATATTCTTTAGGGAAGTAATGATCCCACCTCACCCCGGGAAATTACCACAGAAGCTAGAAAAGCATTATGTAAGGTAGAAGATGCCATTACTAAGGCACATTTAGATTGGGTAGGTATAACTAAGCCTGTATTGCTGATAATCATAGCCACCATAGGAAGTCCTACAGGAGTGTTCTGGCAACAAGGACCTATTTACTGGGTTCATCTTCACTATAGCCAAAAGACAACTCTAACAAGTTATCCAGAATTAGTGGGAAAGTTAATATAAAAGGCAATAACTAATGCTATAGGAATTTTTGGCATTATTCAAAAAAAAATTATCACTCCTTATAAACCAGAAACTATAATTGAGCTCGCATAAGAATCAGAAGTATAGGCTACCATTATACGTAATTATAATCCAAATTTTAAGTACCACTACCCCGGGGACTCAATGATCCAAATGTTCATCAGACACCCATTCATATTTCCTAAAGTCACCAGAAAAGATTCCATACCAAATGTTATAACTTGCTTTTCTGATGGCTCCAGTAATGGAACAGCTGCTATAGTCACGCCAACACAGACATTTACTTTTCTTTGTCCTCCACAATCTGCCCAAAAAATAGAGCTTCTAGCCATTTGTCAAATTTTCCAAATGTTCCCAAATCAGCCATTTAATCTGTTCTCTGACAGCAAATATATAGTCGATGCTCTAAATATCATAGAAATTTTACCAAAAATATCCTCAGCATCTACCATTCATTCTCATTATCTACAATTCAAAAGTTAATTTGGGATTGTAAGAATTTTTTGTTGGACATATTAGGGTTCATACCGGGTTACCAGGACCTCTCAGTATGGGTAACACTTTAGCAGACTTAGCTACTAGAGACGTACATATTTTTTCCACGTTCTTAGAAGTAGAAAATTTTCATAAAAACTTCCATGTTAACGCTAACACTCTTCAAAAACATTTTAAATTGACTAAAGGACAAGCTAGAAGTATTGTCAAAAATTGTCAACATTGTGTCACTTATTTCCCAGTACCTCAAAATGGTGTTAACCCTAGAGGATTACAAGCCAACTATATATGGCAAATGGATGTTACTCATATCCCAGAATTTGGAAAGATTAGATACATGCATGTGTCCATAGATACTTATTCAGTATTTGTTATGGACTCCTTACAGTCAGGTGAGAAAACAAAAGATATTATAAATCACTGCCTATATATCTTTTCTATTCTGGGCGTTCCAAAAACAAAAACAGACAATGGTCCAGGCTATACATCCTTAACCTTTAAACAGTTTTGTTCTACATTTAGTATATATCATGTCACAGGTATTCCTTATAACCCCCAGGGACAAGGAATTATAGGAAGAGGTCATCTAACAATTAAGACCTTATTAATAAAAGAAAAAGGGGGAATAAGGGAGTCATATCCACCTAAGAACAGATTACCCATAGCCCTTTTTTCCTTAAATTTTTAAAATTTGGATAAATCAGGAAAATCAACAGCAGATTGACATGCTGCAGTTGACACTGACATAAAGCCACAAGTTTTATGGAAAGATGTTGTAATAGGAGAATGGAAAGGACCTTCCCTGGTCTTGATCTGGGGAAGAGGGCATGTGTGTGTATTTCCACAGGAAGAAAAAATGCCAATTTGGATTCCAGAAAGGCTAGTCCGAGCAGTTAAAATGGTTCATCAAGATGCAGCCAAGCCCTCTGAAGATCCTGCCACTACTAATGATGATAATGAATTTCATCCAAGGTGAACAGTTCTGGACAATGGTCAAGGTATTGTCTTAACTAGTTCCAGTCTCTAAAAATGATACAGTCTTTCCTCAGTTCTTTTCCACTAATGAATCCACTGGGCAAGCTACCCTTAGGTACACACCACCATTGGACTCCAAATTTACCCTAAATTTATCACTAAAGAATATATTATGCCTCACTTTTAGCAATGGCACACCTTGTGTACAATTGATTGATCATACTTTGGCAGGTATTACCCTAAATAAAGAAAACAACTCCAATACAAATGTCACCGGTTACATGCCCAAAGCTATTAGTAGTAAGACTGATTTTCATATCCTTTGGTATGGCATCACCAGTCCTTCAAAAGGCCTATTACTTGGCCTCCTTTATGGGAAGCTTGTCAGCACCTAGGACCTGATAAAAAGGTCTCCAGTAATCTGGCTTTTGAACCTTGGTATTTACCTAATCAAATATATATCACATCTCAAAGCACAGAAGATTTTATAGAAAATTTGGAATATAAAGGTAATTTCAACCCCTTATCCTTCTGGTCCTTATGCGGGCCTAAGGTATGTATGGATATAAGTCCCCTGGCTTTTGTAAAAGGAGGGTCTATAAGTAAAGGAAAGTGCACTGATCAAAAGGTAAATGGAGTTAATACCGAAATATGTAGAGAGAATGAAACAGTTGTTTTTTCATATACTCCTGTGTGCCTAGTTCTCCCTTTCCTTTTTGTGACTTCTAATGAGAACTTCTCTAGACAGTTATCTTCACAGATCGCACAACAACGGACAGATAGATTCGACAAGCTAGTAACAAGTCTTTGACAACAAATCCTCACCATAAACTCCACTAAGGTGGAAGTTAAACCGGGAGAACTTATCACAGGAGCATTAGATAAACTAACACAATTTGGCACCAAATTTGGGGGACTCTTAAGTCTCACACTAATAAGCTTGGGTGTGCTTGTGTTAATTCTATTCTACATTTACAAATGCCTCAAAACCAGTCAACAGGCTCACAATGTGATCATAAAACAGGTCATGGCCGCCCTTGAAGCAGGACAATCTCCCAACATATGGCTTAGTATGCTGGATTGGTAGTCAAAGACGGGTAACCATGGGAAAGCACTGTACCAACCTAAGACAGAAGGGCCAACCCTGCTTTGGTATCCTTTGATGATGGGTAAGGACAGGATGTTGATTCCCTAAGACAGACACAATCGCTGCCAGTTTCATTTTCATTTCATATAAGGAAGGGGGAGATGTTGGGGACTATGCCATGTGGACTACACCAAGATGGCACCTGGCAGCCAGTCAAAAGTTGTTTTGATCACATCGGTGGTGAGGAAGTCAGTTAACATAAACACACCCAGGTGCTTTATCATTGGCCGTATTCAAATAAGTCCACGCACACAACGCATGCACATGTGTTCCCGAGTGCTCCTGCTCCTGCCTGCTCATTTTGACGTTTACAGTGATTGGACAGCTAGCTCCTCACCTCATCTTCACTTAACTAGCGTTGGCCCTACCCTCCGCCTCCTGGAGGGTATATAAGCTGGCTCTCCTTGAGCGCTGGAGTTCCAGGTTCCGGGTTCATGAATCTTCAATAAACCACTTCAAATTCAAGAGGCTTGTTGCGCGTTTGTCTCCCGTGCCAAATTGACTCCCCATGGACAGCATCAAATTACATCTCTGTTCATCACAACATAATTTAAAAATGGAAGGACATGAGAATGAGAGAGGTGAGAAGAAGTTAATACATTGAAGGTCTCATAACAATTGGAGGTATGGAAGTCATACCATTGTTTGTTAACTTAATTTACAGAGCTCCTCCAGAGTTCCAAATTGTCTTGAACTCAAACAAATCTAGAACTCTTTAATAGGAATGTTGTAGCTTAAAACTACCTTCCTTTAGTTTTCTATCCCAGCATATCAGAATGTTCATCATGTTGACTTCTTTTTCTTGTAACACAATAATTACCTCTGCTCCTTTTTGAAAAATCCACCACCTGAACATTTCATTTTATCTTGCTCAGTTCTCATCATCTCTGAAAACTTGACCAATCACTTATCCTTTTCAATTTACCATCAACTTCTCCCTTGTGGCTTACTTTTCCAATACACTTAAAATACACCTAAGATGTTCTATTTCTCTTTAGAACTTCCATGAGAGCATTTCTCATTTTTAATTTACACCTCCCTCTGGCTACAAATTCACCTACTCAACAGCAATTTCTAGATTCTTTACAATCCAGCTTCATCTCCATTTTCTATATTCAAATTGTTTCTTACAGTGCAATACTGACATGGAAATTCTCTAATGCAATACCCCTTCCATTTGTGCACTGGATCCCACACTTCCTCCTGAAACATCAGTCACCCTCCCCACTTTGCCTATTATATCTCTGCATCTTTAGTTGTGCCCCCATCTTCTTCTAATTCCCCTGAAAGAATATTTAAATTCCCCACACTTCTGTTCAGACCCTGTCTTTCCCTGTGGTTATGTTTATATTATGATGAGTTAATTTTCATCTACATCTCAAGCTATGGTAGTATTTTTTTTGTGTTTCTGACATGAATTCCAACTTTAGAGTAATAGAGTATAGCTAATTTTCAAGCAATGAATATCTTGCAATCTTCCTATTCATCAACTCAGCAATCCCCTCTCATGGTTCAATGTTTTATCATCCTTGGGGCTCTTTCTCAATATTTTATTATGCACCTGTCAAAGTCCTAATAATTCTTTAGATGCTGAATATTCCAAATCACTTATTCTTATTTTTAATTTTTGGAGTATTTAATGATTTTATAAGATTTTTAAACTCATTCATCTTATACTTGCCAGAGTATATATAATAAAAAAGGTATGAAAGTTGTTCATTCAATTATTTATAAAAATTTAATAATACTGATTCTTTAACCAAATGGAGAGTTTCCCTAACTGAAGTTAGATTTAGACATTCAACAAACATTTTTAGAGTCCCCAGTATGTGCCAGATACCCAGCTAACTGCAAAAGAAAAATAAGAATTCTCCTGAAATTCAGGAATTCATGAGTAGGGCGGAGGTAGAAAAATAATATATTAAACTGGAGTTACATGGTAAAAAGAGTACTGAACAGATATGAAACTATCTTATATGCCAGATTGTATAGTCAGCAAATTTTCTAATTATTCAATGGCAAGTAATATATCACATTGCTTCTGATTTCATTGTATGATTTTGATTTTATAATTTTTAATTCAAAATATGTATCCAAAAATGTTTGAAGACATTGTAAACACTCAAACACATGTATGCATAATCACTGAAAATATAGGTTATGCATAAATATAATTAGATGGTATTCCAACATGCATTGCACAATACAACCAAAACAGGTAAAATTAATCATTGACTATAAGCACAAAGAAAGAATTGGTAAACTAGCAGTGTCTTCTGTATACTACTTCATATTTCAAAGCAGTATCAAAACTGGTTTACTTAATAAGTAAAATGCCTAAAAGACAATTGACTGGTAAAAAAAAATGAAAGTTAATTAAACAAAATCTCCAAAATTTGAGAACATAAAAATCATCAAAAGACAACAATGTATAGAAATATAGAAATACATATGTATGAATATAGTTAATATCAGATAAATATTTTTTTATTTTCTTTCTTATTTTGCCTCAGACTTTCACTTCTGTTTAAAAGTTAGCATGTAGGCTTATTTTCTCCAATAATGAGATGAAACATATGTCTTAATTTCAAAGACAATTACTTAAATGATAGGCAGAGCTACACACAGGTAGAACTAGTATCACCTGACAGAGTATCATGAAAGCAGGGTGAAGGCCATCTCTACAGAAAGGTAATCAAAGCGTACTTGTGTTAGCCCCCTAGAATAAGTAAAGACTGGAAGCTACAAAAGAGTTTCTTAGACAGATATGCCTGACAACTATCAAGAGAAACTTCCAGAATCAGAAATCTGTAGTCAGTTAAAGGCCTACAGATCTTCCTAATCTACACAGGTAGGCTCCATCTATGTTTGTTAGTATGATTATCTAGCCCTAAGTAACAGAAATATAGAGATCTCTACTAAACACAGGTTATACCAATAAAAGGATATTTTACAAAAATCAGGTGACTTTAAGAAGTTTAACTATATTTTCTGGGAACATCAATGACATTAAGAATTAAATGTTGTGTTTACATTCCTGATAACTCTGACAATGTAAAAGTTCCCAAATAAAGGCCTTGTTCTCTCCAGCCTTTGTTAGGCCTTGTTATGGGAACAACTTCTCAGTTTTTCCACCTCCTGGTGAGAGATTATTGACTTCTATCATGTTAATGATATTCATTGACATGTTTCAGATGCTGCAACATTTACTTTGTATTAATCTCATTTCAGTACTCATGTCTTTTTGTTTCTCTCTCATAGAAGCACCCACACCCAGATGACTCTAAAACCTCTTATCTCCAATCAGACTTCTACTGTGGACCCCTCAATTGACCCGATTTTCTAAAAGGGAACCCCAAACTGCTTGCCCCACGTGGCCCCCTTCCAGCTCAAAGCAGCCAGAGCAATCTTTGCCCCTTTCCTTACAGCAGTAAGGATTTCCTAAAACTAGAGGGGGAAATGAAGCCAGAATTGGGGACAGGTAGTTAGTACAGAAATAGGGAATCTGGTTAAATTGAGAAAATGGATGCCATGAAAGCCATCTGCATCTGGAAGTTGGAGACTGCCCTTCGTGGAATGGAAATTCAAGTATCTCTGGAGCCCATTGATTACCAAATGTACCTGTCCTTGTCAAGGACTACAGGCAGGGAGCTGCTAATTAATGCCCCCTGGACCCTTACCTGCCTTAATCACTTTGGCCCTCCCCTTGCCATCTGCTGTTCACCTTTTTTGCTATGTCACTGGCAACTCTGGGACCTAGGCAGGAAGGAGAGATAAGCGGGGAGAGAACAGAACAAAGGAGACCCTAATCTATATGATTTGCAGGGCATGCTTACTTCTTGGGACTGCAGAACATCAGCCATGGCCCCCTTTTTCCTCCCCAGATAAGTCTGTTTTATTACATTTAAATAAAACCTGCCTAATACACTTACCTTGGCAGGCTTCTCTGATGTTGTGATGGCAAAATCAGAACTGGTTGTGAAATGAAATAAGAAAAAATGTTATGGTAAGAGTTCAATGCCTGGGGAAGAGGTCAGTTCCCCTCCCCTCTCTTAGGCTTTCTCCAGTAGGGTCCCTACCATTTGTAGTGTCAATAACTGCACTAAGAGTGTGACTACTCCCTCCTGAAATGTAATAGGTATCTGTTAAAAGAGCTGTTTTTTCTTATCTGTTCTGTGAGCATGCTTTATGTTAGAGCATGCTTTATGTTAGGCCTTCAGTCACAAAGATTAGGAATTAAAAAAAAGGGGTGGGGGTAGTCCCAATGATTGGACAGGTCTAAGATGATGTCAAATAACCTTAAAATATTGTGAGTAACCATGGATCAGGTTTCAGAATTTCAGAGTGCTTATCTCCCCTGGGCCTGCTGGTGTAAAATAAAGTTTGGTTTCTTCTACTTTCCAAGTTCCTTTTTGTCATTTCCACAACATCATACTTCAACACCTTAGGAAGCAGAACTCATCATCGGTAAATGACGGTATCATTAGTGCTCCCCTTACTTGGAGTGGTGGTCCTGACCATCAACCTGTTTTATTTTCTCTTTTCCCCCAAGAAAACTTTTTTCCTACTTTAATCTCTGGTGGTCTAAATACACGTCGATATCCGAACCCCATAGCACATTGGCAAGCTTCTCCAATGTTCAAATTTCAACATTTGAGGAACCAAAACTAGTTACTGGTGAACAGTGGTATTAGTGGGGAGAAGTGAGGAGAATGGGGACTAAAATACAATTCCATACATATGTGATTTTTGTCACAATAAACCCAAGTACTCTGTATAATTACAATGCTTTAATAAAAATAAAGTATGCCATGAGAATCTCTTTTTCTTTTCTTGGTTGTGCTGGGGATTGAACCCAGGGCCTTTATTCATGCTAGGCAAGCACTCTACCAACTGAGCCATATCTCCAGTTACTCATGAGAATCTTTATAGGGAAGTAAATATAGCTACTTAAAATAGTTACATAGCATTCCATCAAATTCCTCTTGACAGACATTTGAGATTCTCCACCTCATTTTACTAAACAGAGCTTACAGTGAAATTCTTTGCATTTATTTCATTTTGCTCTTAAATGAATCTTGTATTAAAATACAATTCTTGGAAATAAAATTGTTGTTCCCAGGTTGTGAGTTAAAATTTTTATACAAATTGTCAGTTGAAGGCAATCCATTTTCCCTGGGTCCAAGGGGTCTAGAATGACCTGGAAACTATGTTTATTGATGCATTTAAAAATCATTGCACAATATATCAATTCAGGAAAAATAAAAATTTCTACATATTTTTCTTGATTCAAAATCAAAATTCTGTACTTTCATTTATGTAAAGAATATATACTCTTGTAAAATTGGATATATGCTCTATCCAATAGAGGGAAGCTGATAAAGAATGGCTTTACTTTTTTTTAGCAATCTGAGTATTGTAGTAGTCAGGGTTCTCTAGAAGAAGGGAACCAAGAGGATGTGTGTGTGTGTGTGTGTGTGTGTGTGTGTGTGTGTGTAAATGATTGTGAAGAGAAGATTTATTAGATTGGCTGGGTAGTCCCACAGTGGTCATCTGCAGACTGGAGAGCTGGAGGAACCAGTGGCTGTGCAGTCCAAGTTGTTGAAGACTCAGAACAAGAGGGATCATTGATGCTACCAATGCTGATATTTATTTAACTGATCTTATTGTGGAAGCCCTTGGCTCTTCCCATGTCAAGAGCTTATGTTGTTTTGGATCTTCATTTGACTCAGTTTTTCTGTGTCTTTTCTTTCTACAAAGTCAATTTATTGAGAGCTTTCTCTCCTGAAAACTGAGTTATAAAAAGGGGTTATCCATTTTCCAAACATCTTAGAAGTATTTATCTCAATCAAATGCAATTTTACTAAGAGAAGCATGTACCCTCAGGAGAAGAGAATTCTTCAGTCAATACAATGATGAGCATCAAATGTTTTCCAGGCTCCTGATTCCACACATTATTGACCTCCTTAGTGCCAGAGGGAAAATCACTTTTTTATTACCCCCAAAATGTTTAAAAAGCACATTTTTAATTGCTGTTGTAAGTTGTCACAAATATTCATTATGCACAGCAAAGGATCAGTGATTATGTTTGATATTGGAACCTGAGGTTGTAGCTCAGGGGTAGAGCACTTGCCTAGCGTATGTGAGGTATTGGGTTTGATCCAGCGCACTAAGTAAAAATAAATGAAATAAAGTTTTTGTGTCCCTCTGAAACTAAAAATATATTTTTAAAATTTTGATATTAGATTTCTTGTCCTCTGGCTCAAAATATGATTAATACAAAAGTTGAAATGAAGGGTTTGCCCATATCTTAAATGTAGTGGTGGATGACTGCAGTTGGTACATACCAAGATAGGCTATGATGCCACTAATGGACTCAGACAAGTTTCTGTGTGGGACACACATACACTTAAATAACAAAAATAAAGAAGGAGGGTGGGCCAAGATGGCGGACTAGAGGGCGGCTGCATTTCACGCTGCTCCAGGACGCAAGATTCAAAAGAGGAGATAGTGAGAGACTTGGGACCAACTCAAAGCTGCCGGGTGAGTCTCTCCTGTTGGGGAGGCGTCCCGGATGGGGCGGTAGCCCCGGAACGCAGGGAATTTGTGAAGTGGAGTTGCTCGGCGAGACGCCCCTCCCCCCGCTGGAGCGGTAAACACGGACAACTGGGATCATCGTAGAGGAGGCGGCTCAGCATAGCGCTTGGACTCGAGCAGCCGCTGGGGCTCCGGGTGGCTGCCTGGGGAGGAGCTGCATGGCGAGCTGTTTGGACCCAGAGTGACCGCTTCCGAACACCGGGGGGTTGCCCGGAGGAGGAGGAGAGGCCCGGCGGGTCGCTTGGGTCTAGGAGTGACTGCATCAGAGCCACGGGCGGTTGCCAGAGGAGGAGCTGCGTGGTGAGCTGTTTGAACTCAGAGTGGGCGCTCCTGAGCGCCGGGGGACTGCCCGGAGGAAGAGGAGGAGCGCGGCGGGACTGCTTGGTCTGGGAGTGACTGCATCAGAACCACAGGCGGTTGCCAGAAGAGGAGCTGCGTGGTAAACTGTTTGAACCCAGAGCGAGCGCTCCTGAGTGCCGGGAGGTTGCCCGGAGGAGGAGGAGGAGCGCGGCGTGTTGCTTGACCTGGGAGTGGCTGCATCAGAGCTGCGGGCGGTTGCCAAAGGAGGAGCTGCGTGACGAGCTGTTTGAACTCGGAGCAGCTGCTCCAGAACACTGGTGGCCTGCCTGGAGGAGGAGAGCGGTGGGACGCTTAGCCTGGGAGTGACTGCATCAGAACCACAGGCGGTTGCCAGAGGAGGAGGCGAGTGGTGAGCTGATTGGACTAAAAGCAACCGCTCCTGAACACCGGTGGCCTGCCTGGAGGAGGAGCGTGGTGAGTCACCTGGTCTCGGAGCCACCGTTCCTGAACACCTGGGGGGCTACCCCAAGGAGGAGGAGGAGGAACAGGGCGGGTCACTTGGACTTGGAGTGACTGCCTAGGGCTACGGGTGGTTGGCGGGAGGAGGAGACCCGAAGTGAGTTGTTTGGATTCCTAGTGACTGCGTCGGAAACCGGGCGGCTGTCCGGAGGAGGAGGTGTGTGGCGGGTCTCTGTGTCTCGGAGCTATTGTACGGGGCTCCAGGTGGTGGCTCAGGGGAGGGGCTGCATAGCCAGGCGATTGGTGCAGAGCAGGGTCCCAGGAGCTAGGTGGCTTCTTGCTGGAAGAGCCGCACAGAGACACGCCTAGGGGCGGAGCGAAGTTTCCAGGGCTGCGGGCAGATTCTCTGGGAGAGGCAGCCTAAGGAGACTCGCCTGCGAAGGGTGAGGCTCCCAGGCCCAGGACGTAGGTCCGGGCCCCTGGGATCAGTTGCAGAAGAAGACAGCCCAGCCCAGGAGGTAGTTGTAGATTGAGGGGAACCTCTAGGAGGGCAACTGACTAGCGAGACGTCCCCACCGAGTGACTCTTCCCGGCCGGGGGAGGTTTTCCCACAGGGACGGTAAAGCCAGAGACATAGGCACAAACAGGCCTTGCCTCAGCCCACAGTCTACTTCCCCATTGGATGACCATTGGTCAACAAGTGGAGGCACCTCCGCCCACTAGCAGGGAATATACGCCACCTGAGGGTTACCACACCTAGAGAGGCAGCTTCTTCGTGGAGCTCTGCATTATCAACCTCCTCCAAGACTTCAGGCTACTGAAGGATAAGAGGGGATATACTAGCAATCTTCAGGGACATTATAAGTTGATAGAGGAAATCTGCAATATCTTAATGACCCACTGATCCCTGAACAATATGAGAAAACAAGGGAAGAAAATGCCCCAAACAAATCTAGATGTTACATCAATAAAATCCAACGACAGCATGGCAGAAGAAATGACAGAAAGGGAGTTCAGAATGTACATAATTAAAATGATTAGGGAAGCAAACGATGAGATGAAAGAGCAAATGCAGGCATTGAACGATCGCACCAATCGACAGTTAACAGAGCAAATTCAGGAAGCAAAAGATCATTTCAATAAAGAGTTAGAGATATTGAAAAAAAAACCAAACAGAAATCCTTGAAATGAAGGAAACAATAAACCAAATTAAGAACTCCATAGAAAGCATAACCAATAGGATAGAACAGCTGGAAGACAGAACTTCAGATATTGAAGACAAAATATTTAACCTCGAAAACAAAGTTGAACAAACAGAGAAGATGGTGAGAAATCATGAACAGAATCTCCAAGAACTATGGGATATCATGAAAAGGCCAAATTTGAGAATTATTGGGATTGAGGAAGGCTTAGAGAAACAAACCAAAGGAATGAACAATCTATTTGAAGAAATAATATCAGAAAATTTCCCAAATCTGAAGAATGAAATGGAAAATCAAGTCCAAGAGGCTTATAGGACTCCAAATACACAAAATTACAACAGACCCACACCAAGGCACATTATAATGAAAATACCTAACATACAAAATAAAGACAGAATTTTAAAGGCTGTGAGAGAAAAGAACCAAATTACATTCAGGGGGAAGCCAATACGGATATCAGCAGATTTTTCAATCCAGACCCTAAAAGCTAGAAGGGCCTGGAACAACATTTTTCAAGCTCTGAAAGAAAATGGATGCCAACCAAGAATCTTATACCCAGCAAAACTTACCTTCAAATTTGACGATGAAATAAGATCATTCCACGATAAACAAAAGCTAAAAGAATTTACAAAAAGAAAGCCAGCATTACAGAACATTCTCAGCAAAATATTTCATGAGGAAGAGATAAAAAACAAAGAAGCAAATCAGCAAAGGGAGGAATTATCCTAAAGGAACTGTCAAATAAAGGAGGAACCAAGATGTGTCAAAAATTTTAAATATGAACCAAATGACTGGGAATACAAATCATATCTCAATAATAACCCTGAATGTTAATGGCCTGAATTCATCAATCAAAAGACATAGACTGGCAGATTGGATTAAAAAGAAAGATCCAACAATATGTTGCCTGCAAGAGACTCACCTCATAGAAAGAGATACCCATAGACTAAAGGTGAAAGGATGGGGAAAAACATACCATGCACATGGGCTCAGCAAAAAAGCTGGAGTATCCATCCTCATTTCAGATAATGTGGACTTCAAGCCAATGTTAGTTAGAAGGGATAAAGAAGGACATTTCATACTGCTTAAGGGAAGCATAAATCAGCAAGATATAACAATCATAAACATCTATGCCCCAAACAGTGGCTCATCCATGTATGTTAAACAAATCCTTCTCAATTTTAGAAACCAAATAGACCATAACACAATAATACTAGGTGATTTTAACACGCCTCTTTCACCACTGGACAGATCTTCCAAACAAAAATTGAACAAAGAAACCATAGATCTCAATAACACAATCAATAATTTAGACTTAACAGACATTTATAGAATATACCATCCAACCAAGAGCGAATACACTTTCTTCTCAGCAGCACATGGATCCTTCTCTAAAATAGACCATATATTATGCCACAAAGCTAATGTCAGCAAATACAAGAAGATAGAGACACTACCTTGTATTCTATCAGATCATAATGGATTGAAGTTACAAATTAATGAAAGAGTAAAAAACAGAAACTACTCCAACACCTGGAGATTAAACAATATGCTACTATATGATGAATGGATAACAGAAGATATTAGGAAGGAAATTAAAAAATTCTTAGAGGTAAACGAGAACAAAGAAACAACATATCAAAATCTCTGGGACACTATGAAAGCGGTACTTAGAGGAAGATTTATTTCATGGAGCGCATTTAATAAAAGAAGTAAAACTCAAAAAATAAATGACCTAACACTACAGCTCAAAGCCCTAGAAAAAGAAGAACAGACCAACACCAAAAGTAGTAGAAGACAGGAAATAGTTAAACTGAGAGCTGAAATCAACGAAATTGAAACGAAAGAAACAATACAAAAAATTGACAAAATAAATAGTTGGTTCTTCGAAAAAATAAACAAAATTGATAAACCTTTAGCCACACTAACAAAGAGAAGACGAGAGAAAACCCAAATCACTAAAATTCGGAATGAACAAGGAAATATCACAACAGACACGACCGAAATACAAAACATAATTAGAAGCTATTTTGAAAATCTATACTCCAACAAAATAGAAAATTTCGAAGACATCAACAGGTTTCTAGAGACATATGAATTGCCTAAACTGAACGAGGAGGACATACACAATTTAAATAGACCAATTTCAAGTAATGAAATAGAAGAAGTCATCAAAAGCCTACCAACAAAGAAAAGTCCAGGACCAGATGGGTTCTCAGCCGAGTTCTACAAAACTTTTAAAGAAGAACTCATTCCAATACTTCTCAAAGTATTCCAGAAAATAGAAGAGGAGGGAACTCTCCCAAACTCATTCTATGAAGCCAATATTACCCTGATTCCTAAACCAGACAGAGACACATCGAGGAAAGAAAATTTCAGACCAATATCCTTAATGAACATCGACGCAAAAATTCTAAACAAAATTTTAGCAAATCGCATACAAAAACATATTAAAAAGATAGTGCACCATGATCAAGTGGGTTTCATCCCAGGGATGCAAGGTTGGTTCAACATCAGAAAATCAATAAATGTCATTCACCATATCAATAGACTTAAAGTCAAGAATCACATGATTATTTCGATAGATGCAGAAAAAGCATTTGATAAAATACAGCACCCCTTCATGCTCAAAACACTAGAAAAAATAGGGATAGTGGGAACATTCCTTAACATTGTAAAGGCCATCTACGCTAAACCCATTGCTAATATCATTCTAAATGGTGAAAAACTGAAAGCATTCCCTCTAAAAACTGGAACAAGGCAGGGATGCCCTCTTTCACCACTTCTATTCAATATCGTCCTTGAAACTCTAGCCAGAGCAATTAGACAGACCAAAGAAATTAAAGGGATACGAATAGGAAAAGAAGAACTCAAACTATCCCTATTTGCTGATGATATGATGGTATACTTAGAGGAACCAGGAAATTCCACCAGAAAACTTTTAGATCTCATAAGTGAATTCAGTAAAGTAGCGGGATATAAGATCAATGCACATAAATCGAAGGCATTTTTATATATAAGCGATGAATCTTCAGAAAGAGAAATTAGGAAAACTACCCCATTCACAATAGCTTCGAAAAAAATAAAGTATTTGGGAATCAATCTCACAAAAGAGGTGAAAGACCTCTACAATGAGAACTACAGAACACTAAAGAAAGAAATTCAAGAAAACCTTAGAAGATGGAAAGATCTCCCATGTTCTTGGATAGGAAGAATTAATATTGTCAAAATGGCCATACTACCAAAAGTGCTATACAGATTCAATGCAATTCCAATTAAAATCCCAATGATGTACCTTACAGAAATAGAGCAAGCAATTATGAAATTCATCTGGAAGAATAAAAAACCCAGAATAGCTAAAGCAATCCTTGGCAGAAAGAGTGAAGCAGGGGGTATCGCAATACCAGATCTTCAACTCTACTACAAAGCAATAGTAACAAAAACGGCATGGTATTGGTACCAAAATAGAAAGGTGGATCAATGGTACAGAATAGAGGACACGGACACAAACCCAAATAAATACAATTTTCTCATACTAGACAAAGGTTCCAACAATATGCAATGGAGAAAAGATAGCCTCTTCAACAAATGGTGCTGGGAGAATTGGAAATCCATATGCAACAGAATGAAACTAAACCCATATCTCTCACCATGCACGAAACTAAACTCAAAATGGATTAAGGATCTCGGAATCAGACCAGAGACCTTGCATCTTATAGAAGAAAAAGTAGGTCCAGAGCTTCAACATGTCGGCTTAGGACCAGACTTCCTCAACAGGACTCCCATAGCACAAGAAATAAAAGCAAGAATTAATAACTGGGATAGATTCAAACTAAAAAGCTTTCTCTCAGCAAAGGAAACTATCAGCAATGCAAAGAAAGAGCCTACAGAGTGGGAGAAAATCTTTGCCAATCATACTTCAGATAGAGCGCTAATCTCCAGAATCTATAAAGAACTCAAAAAACTCTACACCAAGAATGTAAATAATCCAATCGACAAATGGGCTAAGGAAATGAATAGACACTTCACAGAAGAAGATATACAAGCAATCAACAAACATATGGAAAAATGTTCAACATCTCTAGTAATAAGAGAAATGCAAATCAAAACCACCCTAAGATTCCATCTCACCCCAATTAGAATGGCAATTATCAAGAATACAACCAACAACAGGTGTTGGCGAGGATGTGGGGAGAAAGGTACACTCTTACATTGCTGGTGGGGCTGCAAATTAGTGCAGCCACTCTGGAAAGCAGTGTGGAGATTCCTTAGAAAACTTGGAATGGAAACACCATTTGACCCAGCTATCCCACTCCTTGGCCTATACCCAAAGGACTTAAAATCAGCATATTACAGAGATACAGCCACATCAATGTTCATAGCTGCTCAGTTCACAATAGCCAGATTGTGGAACCAACCTAGATGTCCTTCAATTGATGAATGGATAAAGAAAATGTGGTATATATATACAATGGAATATTACTCAGCCATAAAGAACGATAAAATTATGGCATTTGCAGGCAAATGGATGAAACTGGAGAATATCATGCTAAGTGAGATAAGCCAATCTCAAAAAACCAAAGGAAGAATGATATCGCTAATAAGTGGATGATGACACATAATGGGGGGTGGGAAGGGTTAGTGTTGGGGTTGGAGTTGGGTTTAGGGAGGGGGGCAGGAATGGAGGAAGGAAGGACTGTATAGATGGAGGGGAAGGGTGGGAGGTGAGGGGGGGAAGGGGAAAAATGGCAGAATGAATCAAACAACATTACCCTATGTAGATTCATGATTACACAAATGGTATGCCTTTACGCCATGTACAGACAGAGAAACAACATGTATCCCATTTGTTTACAATTTTATAATAAAAAAAAAAATAAAGAAGAAAGATGGAGGAAATGACCACAGACTTCTTTCTGGGTGCATAGTGTGGTGTGGAGCAGCCCCAGTCCTGTGAATAAGCCCCCCTGACATGTTGGGCCTCCCTCCCCCTCTGTTCATCTTCAAAGCCACCTCTCATTCAAGTCAGTGTTCTCTCCTGAGGGAGGAACTGCCTTCTTTCACCTTTGTGTCCTGCAATCTGCATTTCTCAGAGAGGTCAAGCGTTAACATAACCACCTGATTGAAACCACTCCAATTAGTACTGTGTAGTAGAATATAATGCAAACCATAAATGGGAAACACATATGTAATATTATATTCCACGGTAGTCATCAAAATTCTTAAAAAGTGAAAATGATATTAATTATATATTTTACTTAGCTCTGGTCAGTGGGTTGTAAAACTCTCTAGGAAGGGACATAGAGACACACAGAGGAGAAGGTCATATGAAAGCAAAGGCAGAGACTTGAGGGATGCTGTTACAAACTAAAGAATGCTGGTAGCAACCAGAAGCTGGGAGAGGTAAGAAAGGGTTCTTCCCTGCAGTCTGCAGAGTGAGCATAGCCTTGCCAACACCTTGGTCATGGACTTCTGGCCTCCCGGACTGCAAGAGAATAAATGTCTGTTGAGAATTGGATGGATTTTCTTAAAGGCCTGGCAGTAAGGCCTTCATTTATTCCTCACTCATACTGAATAAACTTACAAGCTAGAAAATTTAATTAAAAGGGATTATGCAAAGTGCATCCAAGCAGCACTTGGTCCACCTCACTGCAGTTTAGCAGTATGAATGGGATCCCCCTCTGCATTTCCACCACAGTTAATTAATGAAACCACCATCCTAGGCTTCCCAGGAATAACCTTCCTAGAGGGTATATTTGGTCTCACACATTGAGTGTTGCTGTATATAAAGGCAGAATTTTGTGGGTCTGTACTAGTAAGGTTGAGCTCATTTGTGACTTAGGGGAAAACCCAAAGTATCAATTTGCCTTACTTCTTAAGGCAAGGTAGTATTACCAGGACTGAGTTTGCACCCAAGTTCATTTCTACATTAGTCTCCATAACTCAGATGACTTTTTCCCCCAAAAGATCTCTCCAACATACACATCCTTTTCCCTTTGAAAGCAGTGCAAAGAGACTGGGTGAAATGGTCCAGAATTCTTGATCAAGTATACCAAGAATGTGGTTTTAAGGGAAAACGTTATTATTTTTTTTTGCACACTGTTTTCAAAGCCTTACTTTTCTTTTCAATTTTAAAAATCCCATCCAAAACTTCTTTTTTGATGAAAAAAATGACTCCTTCTCTCTGAGACTAAAGGGATTTTACAAGGGTCAAGGACACTGAGTCCACATCTGTGCCTCCCCCAATCCTCTCAGGCTAGTAGTTCCTAGGACAGACACACAGGGAAGGGGAATCCCAGGGGAGATGAGAGGGCCACCTGGAAGTAGGAAACTATGTGGAGAAAATGTGCTTAAGATCAGATCTAGCTTAATAGTCCTTTTCAAAACAGAGATCTGGAGGAAGGATTCAAGCATGTATGGTATTACATTTCAAATGTTAGCACATACATGGCCTCCTTGGGTCTCCACTTACAGAAGAGGGAACTGGGACTTGGGGAAAGGGAGGAGTTAGCAAACTGCATATCTTGCAAGTGCCAGGGCTGGGTTTGGTTGCTGGGTTTTCTGTCTTCATCTTGTGCTTTTCTCAGTGTAATATCATGTCAGGACCTCTCAGCACTATACATAGAGAGGTTCTAGTGAACTTGAGGCTCTTCTTCCTCAGCCCTCAGGGTAGCTAAACAGAGAGCTGGGGCATCCAACGTGCCCAGGCTGTATGTTTGCCAGAATTGGGAAAAGTTGGTACATTAGTCCATTTTTTGTTACTATAAGGAAATACCCAAGGCTAACTACTTATAAAAAAAAAAAGAGGCTTATTTATCTTACAGTTCTGGAGGCTCCAGGCATCTAGGTCTGGTGAGGAACTCAGGGCAGAGGCATGTATGAGAGGGGGAGATCACATCACCAAACTAAAAGTCATAAAGAATTTAGGAGTTGTGCTCACTCTTGTAGCAGTTCACTCTCTCAAGAACTAACTTGGGCTCCCCTGAGAACCATCTTAATCCCTTCTGAGACAGCACCCCAGTGACCTAGGGACCTCCTACTATGCTCACCTCTTAAAGTTTCCACCACTTTGCAACATTGTCACAATAGGGACCAGGATTCCAGCACATGAACCCTTAGGGGACATGCTCAAACCATGTTCTAATTCCATTAGTTGAAAAGTACTGGTGGAGAGAAATTAGATCTTAGTCATGAGGTCAGAGGAAACTGCTGTGGAAGTTTTCCAGTTAGGAGTGGTCACTTTTTTACCATTATCACACTTAGCACTGGTGGTTCTGGGTGACACTTTGTCCTGAGTGCTTTGAATGAGTGACCTGCTCTCACTGGGAAACTGCACAGCTGGGGCTGGAAACTTCTTGGCCTTACTTCTGAGGTCCCTCTCTCCCAGCTTTTGAAGTGCACCCAGGATATGAACAAGCATGCCTGGCCTTGGCGGTTAGTGATAGACATGACCACTGATACACTGGCTCAGAGTGCATCACAGGCTAAATGCTGAGTGGGTCCTGTCTCCTTCTCTTCTGTGGCTGTTTGAGGGCACCTTGCAGAAGATGGATCCCCACCCAACACTGGGTTCAGCTGTTAAGACTGATAATGCACACAAAAACCAAGAGGATACTTAGTAAGGCTTTTTTGAGGAAAGCTGTGAAGTCCCCAAGCAGGTCCCAAAATGTTTTGAAAGAGCAGATAAAGGAGATTGGCTCAGGTTTTGTGGCATTTAGGGAACACCGTCTCGGTGAGGGTCATACACATGGACAAGTTCTTGAATTGTTTGAATCTCTAATAGATGCCAAAGTTGACAACTCTGGGGTTTCCTGACCAGCATTGGGACAGAGAAGATTGATGAGTCTTAAAGGTCATCAGGAGTTAACTATCAAAACTTGGGTCCATAAGAAGTTATGGACTCCTTTTCCCCACCTGACTGCCTGTGCAGTGGGTGGGGATTTCAGAGCTACTTTGAGGTGTTGCAGATAGTGTGCAGAAGATCTAAGTTTATTATGGGATTCCATGAGCAGCTGTGTTGAGTCTTAGAGAGGGATGACCTAGCAGAGGTGTGGAGGGATGTCCTTCTTCTCCATAAATGAGCTTTACAGGGGTAAATGGCAAGGGTACGATGAGATATGTCTCAGTCAACAAAGACCTTCTATACCTAAGATGAAGGGATTTTCAGAAAAATGCCTGGAGAGGAATTGGATGAAATTTCAATTAGGTTCCTGGAAGGTTTGATTAGAATCTAGACTCATGTTTGTTTCACAGAACTGAGAAACATATTGCCTAGAGAATTCCAAGTCTCTTTTTTGCAATCAGTTGGACAAAATGTACCCACATGGATCTTTTCATGTATAGATCATGGCCTCCTTTCCATTCATAAATCATCCAAGTTTCTGACTTATCTGCTGGTGAATATTAAATAAAGCACATGCTCACTACCTTGGGTCTCACACCATAGTCCTGCATGTTTCTGAGTTGCATCTGCATAGCAGACTGGGCATCTCTTGCCCTTTGTGGAAGACTATGAGTGTCACTGGTGTGCCATCTGTTGGGCTGGATCTTCCTCTGGCCTCACCTCATGTCTTTGAATTTCCTACCTGTCAGTGCTAAGAGAAGGGCCCACTGACAGGGAGCCTAATACTGCCTCATGATTCATGCCTACCCAAACTCCACATGTGGCCAGGTGGTCTCGCATAGGGTGGGTCTAAGCACTAATATCTTCTTGATCCTTGACCCAGAGAGGGTCTATGTGTCTTACCCAGTCCCTCCTCCTGAAAGAAGCATTTTTTCTCAGGAGCTTTGATATCCCCTTTGAAATCTTTCATTGGCCACTGCCATAATGAATATCAGATGGGTCTGCTAATGTCCAGGTGCCAGCTGTAGATGAAGACTGAGAGTATGCTCCACTTATTACATCTAGTCAAACACATTCCACAATCCAAGACTGCAGAAAAAAATGATGGAGGAAACAAATCTCAACTGGAATAAGGACACAACCCAATTAGTATCAGACCCTGACACATCTAGAATGTTGTAACCACTATGGTGACCACTGGAAGATTGTATTGAAATTAGATATAAGAAAAATTGAAAACAAAGGCTCTCATTAATTAGATGGGCCAACCACTCTAATTCATACAAAGTTTTTAGGTCAGACAAAAGCACAACATGACTGTATGGTTTTCATAGATTCACATCTAAAATAGGGAAAATACAGAAAGTTCAAAATAAAGGAATACACAAGATGTAACATAAAAACACCAAAAGTAAACTGGTGTTTCTCTATTAATATTACAAATATTATTCTTTAGGATTAAGTGTAGAATTAATACTATCATCAAGAGAGATACTTCAGAATAATGAAAGGTTTAAATTAAATAATAATGCTTAAATTATGCATATAAAATAACAGCTTCAAAATAGATAAAGCAAAATTTTATAGATTAAAATGGAGTAAAGGACAAATTCACAATTGTTTTGGGCGATTTTAACACATCCTTTTCTCAGATATTGGTAAAACAAAGAGATTTAAAATTAGTAAGAATATAGAATGTATAAACAATTGACAAACTTGTCCTAAAAACCATGTGAAGCATTGTATACTCAACAAATGCAGAATACACCAACTTCTAAAGGACCTAGTTACACATTGATGATATGCTGAAGTCTCCAAAGATTCTAAGTATTAAAATCATACAGAGGGGAAATTTTTCACCTCAATAGATTATGCTAAAAAGATAATCAGAAAATTTTTATTTGTTTGAAAATTAAGTGGTATTTCTCTAATGGACAGGGGAACAGAGAAATCATAATGGAAATTAGAAAATAATTAAAAATTAATTATTGTGAAATATTTTGCATCAAACCTTAAATCTTAGCTAAATTTATGCTTGGAAGAAATTTTATAACCTTGAAGGCTTAAATCAGAATAGAATAAAGACTAAAATAAATGAGATGAGTCTCTCTAAAGAGGCTTGAAAAGGAACAGAAAAATAAAGTCAAAGAAAGCAGAAGTTAGGATGAAACCCAGAATAAAAGCCAAAGCTAATGACTTAGAAAAGTAAACATACAAAAGAGGATCAAGAAATCCAAAGACTAATTTTTTGAGAAGACTAATAAAACACATGAGTCCCTGGAAAGACTGCTGGGGGCAGAAGAAGAAAGAAGAAACATAAATATCAGGAATTACAGGGGAGAATTTTTGTTAAACATCTCACATTCATTAAAAATATGTTATGCAGATCATGCCAATACATTTGAAATTTTAGGTGCAATGAACAAAGTGAAATTCATAGTGCAGGTTCTGCATTTAGTGTAGACTGAGACCATAACTTGTTATGTGCTACATTGTTCATCTCATGGTGTACTCTGGAACATTGTCTTGGCAATGCCCGACAGATGTGTTTTACATAGAGGACAATCAATGCAAAGTTCAACCTACAAGATGGACATAGTCACCGTCTAACAAAATTCTCTGGAAGTTTAGAGGCAGGAAGAGATGTTTACTCTGTCCTTAAAGGGCTCATTGGCAACATCTACCATGGCCTGACTTGGGGGGGGTATTAAGGGGGAACCTATCTAAAGTCAGTTTATAGAAGGAGGGAAATTGCCTAGAATAAGACCAATCCAACCTGGGATGCATTTTCATGAAGCATGTATTTCTGGAGACAAGGGCTTTAGACTACTTTCAGACTATTTAGCAGCACATGCACAATTTGCCTCAGCTAGTGTTGTGAATCTTGCACAGTCCACCTCATGGTGCTGGCTTCAAACTTTTCCAGAATGTAGGCTCCCATGCAGTGCCAGCTTGCAGAGTGCTTAACTGAATGTCTCTTCAGTGTTCCTCCAAAGGGCAGGCCATGCTGGGGCAGTGACCTCCTTCTGTTCTGCAAAAACTAAAGCCGTTGCTGGGAGTTCACTGTGAAAGTCATGGACATCCTTTTGTGCCTGGACTAATCTCCACCTGACCAGGTGCTTTGGTGGGAGTGGAAGGAGGCACTCTCTTGGTAGGGCTGCTGGTGGGAGCCCCACAGATAGCTTCAAATTGCTCTTTCCCTATCTGATGTTTTCAGAAACACAGCAGACCATGTTCTAGCAGCCTAAGACCATTTGGGCTACAACTTGCAAGGCTGTAGAAACAGAGCTGCTGAAGCATTTTGAGGTGCACATATTACCACATGCCACAGATGCTAGATGTGAGCTACCAAATTTAATGTTCTGTTGGGTTTCTATCTTACTTTGTTCCTATCCTTCTGTTCTATGCCATATTCCTCCTTTTGGGAATGGGAATGTTTACTCTGTGCCATTGCATGTTGGAAGTATAAAATTTGTGTTTTGAATTTTACATGGTCTCACAGTTAAGACTGCCTTGAGTCTTAGGAGACTTTGGACTCAGACTTTTGAGAATTGCTGAAATAGGTAAGCATTTGGTGACTTTTGAAGATGGACTAAACATTATCAGGGCTGTGACCTCCTCAGTGGATTAAACCATTTGATCAATTAATAATTTGAGTGGACTACTGGGTGGTAACTGAGTGCATGTGGAGCATGGCTGAAGAAAGTAAGTCACTGAGGGCATGACCCTGAGAGATATTTCTGTCCCTGGCCTCTTCCTGTCTTTCTATCTGTCTCCCAGCTGCCATGAGCTGAGCAGTTTTCTTCAACCATATCTTTCTGCCTTAATGTTTCTGCCTTGGGCCAGTCAACCATGGACTGAATCCTCTGAAACTATATATCAAAATGAATTTTATCTCCTCTAAGTTCTTAACAGAATTTTTTTTGTCATATTGATGCAAATATGACTAACAACAAATGAATAGATTATATACAAAAATGGACTTATAATTCAAGATTACAGCAAGCAGCCTGACACTGACACCTAATTTATTATAACCCAACTGGGAAACCAAATTAGTATCTAATAAGCCAAATTTGTTGGAAACCAGACCACTACTCTAATAAGGATCTGTTTAAAATTTCTTCTAAATCAACACATAATAATTGACATATTTGTGGGGTGCAATATGATAATCTGATACATCTACTAACCAAATCAAGGCATTTAACATTTCCCTCTCCTTGAATATTTTATAATTTCTTGGTTTTAGGAAGCTTTGAATTTCTCTCTTCTACCTCTTTAAAAAAACAGAAATTGTTGTGAACTATAATTACCTACTGTGATATAGAATGTTAGAGCTTGTACCTTCTATTGACTGTAGTTTGGTATCTGTTATGCACCCTTTCTCTGTCTACCAACAAAGCCAAATAATAACTCCTGAAACCACTGTCTCCAAATAATGAAGACTTGCCCCAGGCTTTCCATTGAAATCCTAGTGGAAGTCTTGTAGCTATTAACCTCAAGCATCCTGTGTTCCAGTAGAATGAGTAACACATGAATGATGTCAAAGTCTACTTCCAGCTGGTGCAATATATGGGCTTCCTGGAATCAAGATGGCTGTGGTTTGAGTGCATCCACAGTTAATCATGATAAAACAACTTCCTAGGACCTTGTGCTAAGAGGTTACCCCATTATCTCTTCTCAAAGGAATTTTCTCTTCCGCACTCTGGAACCTGTAGTGGGAGTGGTTTTGCAAATTCCTGAGATGCTCTAAAGTCATCTTTCCCCATTGCCTGTGTGAAAAGTACTTTGCATCTCCTTAGGACTTGTAATCTCTTCAACAAGGACTCTTTATTGGCCCCCGTTTTATATTTAATTTCTGGTCAAACTGAAAGTTTTAAAAATCCTTTAGTCCTGCTCTTTACTCCACATTCTTAGAGTTATACCTGACTAAAAACTGACACTATATATGCCACTGACTGAATGCTGTGGTGACTTGAAATTTCTTCTGTCAAATAAATTAGCCCATCATTTTTAAATTTAGCCTTCCACAAAGTGTTAGGATATGGCAAAATGTAGACAAGTTCTTTTCCATAATAGAACACAAATGGCCTCTAGTTCACTTGCCAATAAGGTCCTTATCTATGAACCCTCAGGAGCACAGTCTGCATTCATGTTGCAATTTTGGTCTCCTGATCTACATCAATAAAACCCAATGACAGCACAGCAGAAGAAATGTCAGAAAGGGAGTTCAGAATGTACGTAACTAAAATGATCAGGGAAGCTAATGAGGAGATGAAAGAGCAAATGCAGGCATTGAAGGAGGAGATGAAAGAGCAAATGCAGGCATTAAATGATCGCACCAATCAACAGTTAAAAGACCAAATACGGGAAGCAAGAGATCATTTCAATAAAGAGTTAGAGATACTGAAAAAAAAACCAAACTGAAATCCTTGAAATGAAGGAAACAATAAACCAAGTTAAAAACTCCATAGAAAGCATAACCAATAGGATAGAACACCTGGAAGACAGAACCTCAGACATTGAAGACAAATTATTTAATCTTGAAAGCAAAGTTGGCCAAACAGAAAAGATGGTAAGAAATCATGAACAGAATCTACAAGAATTATGGGATATCATGAAAAGGCCAAATTTAAGAATTATTGGGATTGAGGAAGGCTTAGAGAAACAAACCAAAGGAATGAACAATCTATTCAATGAAATAATATCAGAAAATTTCCCAAATCTGAAGAATGAAATGGAAAACCAAGTACAAGAGGCTTATAGAACTCCAAACATACAAAATTACAACAGAC